>NW_024082977.1:16825-56751 GCF_003009895.1 Hyaena hyaena | reverse complement strand
AAAAAAAAAAAAAAAAAAAGAGTTGCAAGCATAAATGGTGAAATTACCTTGTCCATTTTTCATAGTCACTATGTATCTACGCAGTAGTCACCTTAGATATAATAAAGCATAGATATCAGCATTGGGAAAGTGAAGTAGATGCCATGTTGAGTGGCATCATTTAGAAGGAAAGAAAACAAAGAGAAGGAGAATTCCTTTTATGCTTAATTGTAGGAGCTCAATCTTCCATGGCCTTTCCACAGAAATAATCCATGAACGAAGCGAGGCCAAGTTGGATTTGGTTATAGTTTTACTCCTGCATAGTCTTCTTCATTAAGCATAGTGTGTGTGTGTGTGTGTGTGTGTGTGTGTGTGTGTGTGTGTGACATAAATTATCAACGTTCTCATCAGCAAGCAAAATTTATAATTTAAATATATTTGGAAAAAAATCATTGACATATCTAAACATCAAGAGTTCATCAACTTATTGCCAACATATGTTAGGCACATTTACCTTTAGTTTAACTGACCAAGTAAAGAAACTTCTTAGGGAATACACTGCTGTCATTATTTGATTCTTTTTCTATAATGGAAAAAAATAATCAAGAGACAGTATACTGTGGAAATGTTATTACATAAAATCATCAGTGAATAAAGAAGTCATCTGGAGAAAACAATTGAATGATAATGGTAAACCAGAAGGAGGAAAAATATAAAGTTAGCTTTTTTATATTACATTAATTTTAACAGAATTATCCTAGGAAAAGAAGATATTTTAAAAATCATATTGCAGATTATATTAACCAGTTTTTCAACTTCTCCTATTTCATATAGGTAAATCTTTTAAAATTCAATGAAATGACTTTATTTTATGGCAATCTCTTTTTTTTTTGTCTTCTGTATTTGATGTTTAAATATAAGAATTTGTATTATTTACATTGTACTGACATCTGGTGGACCTTGGCCTTGAAACAACTAGGAAAAAAAGCAGTGATTGGAAACATCCATCAAGGTCCATTGAACAAATCTATGGCAACCTTCAAGTCATATACTAAATCAAAGAAGGGTGAGAATATTATTTTAGGTTCTATCAACATCTCCTCACTTTATTTAAAGGGAAAGCTTCAACAGCTCTTGGAAACACAGTGAAGCTGCTTTAGTACCTATTGCTTCAATAATGCCTATTTTTCTCATTGTATTTAGGAAATTATCACATAAGAACTCTAATGCTTTTTTATTTCTTGAATCCCAGGAATTTTCTATGACATCTCGGCTGTTCTGGACATACTTAGTAATATATGTATAGTATGCAGATAGAGATAAAGTATGTATCTATATATACATATATGTATGGAATAATATACATGTATATAATGTATATCATATATATAATAAATATCATAAAAGTCTTACCAAACTACTTAAATGCAGTTCACGTGTATTCAACAATTTGTTTTGTTCACATGACAAAATTTAGTCTGCATATGTGGGCTTTGTCCCCTTTGAAATAGTGCAAAAATGAAACCTAATATAATAAGAAAATGAAGGTAAAGGCCTTTTTTTTGGTTAGCCAAAAGTTACATGAGAAAATGACTTCTGAAAATAAAAATTTTCACCCTATTTTTTTTAGTCAGACTCCTGGGACCTGACTTGCATATCCATTATAAGTAGAAGGAGACTAAATCAAGGAAATTCATCCCAAAAGCTGTTATATTTCAGAAAGCCTTTTATTATTTTATGCTATTTCATCCCAAAGGATTTCTTTTGCTGTTTACAAGTCATACAGAAAGAAAAGAGCATACTTTTTACATGGTAATGAAGACTGAATTTCTAACCATGTTATATGCTTTTTCAATTCTATTAGTATTCCATTATAATTAAATTACTAGTCCAAGATACTATTGTTAAAATTGTGTATGAGAAACCTGTCTGTGCATTTTATTCTGACTCTGATTCACTGGCCCCATTCTCTCTGCTTATAGAAAATGGAGTTAATAACCTTATTATACATGAAACTCCTAAACACTCATAGTTACTCAGAAAAAAACATAACTGTGATTAACTCCAAATACAAAAATACAAAATTAAGTGAATGAAAAAATTATCAAGATATATATCACAAAACTGACAAATTAATACATATTACACTATCTTTTAATCTTAAGAATTGCAAATAATTTTGAAAATTAAATTTCTGAGTACTTACCTAGCAAGTTTTTAACAGTACAAAGATATAATTCATAATGATGAGAAAAAGGAAATCAATAGTTCCATATTCACAGGAGATTGCTAGGGGAAATAGTTAATTCAATTGAATGAACATACTTAAATGATGATTCAACCAATGAAATCATCCCTGTAAAGTGTTAGAAACTTAAGCATTTATGTATATGCATATATATTAAAACACTTATGTATATATTCATATATATTAATATGTAAGTTATATACTAATATCAATATAGGATAGCTTATACATAAACCTTACATTTGAAACTTACTAGGTTAATTTAATGGAAAAAACTACTTTGGGCTATATAATTGAGTTTGAGACTATTGGTTGATTGCGTTAATCAGGAAATTATAAATTTGCCCTATCATCATAGTTTTTGTAACTACAACTTTGTGTATTACTCTACTGATATAATCTTACTTATCTTTTATCTCATAGAATCAGTTAGAAATGGTAGTACTATTTGTCTTTTTGAAATGGCAATTTTATTGCTTTATTGTTGACATTCCAATGCTTCCAGATATAATTGTGACAGTTGTCTTCTTTTCATTAATATTATTCAATCTTTATGAAAAATACCCTATTGTTATACTGTTTTTTATGATTTTTATGCTCAAATATAAACTATTGGTATATTAGGAACAATAATGGTTTTAGGAAAATAGAATCTAGTGAATACTTTTCAAAAGCTATCCCAGGGCCCTGAACAGGTAGTGAGAGATAAAAGGTACTTATAGGCATAACTGTTTAGCTCTCTTAAACAAACAAACACACAAACTATATTTTTGTGTGTGCATATGTATGTATATTCTTTTGTCAGATTGTTGTGGTTGTTAAAACTGAAAGCACACGTTATACTAGTATATATGAAAAAGAAAAGTTATCATTTACTCCTTCATTAAAATTTTACACAGAGGAAATATGGGGGATAACTGCATTGTTGTCCCTCTGAATACTCATCTTGTTTATGCAGGTTAATAACTAGGTAAAATTATCCATGACTAGGTCAAAGTATCCATTTTAACTGGCATCAATGACTCTATTCTTTTAAACTGCCTAAAACCTATGTGAATTGGTGTACCCCAATGTTCATAGCAGCACTCTCAACAATAGCCAAATCATGAAAAGAGTCTAAGTGTCCATCAACTGACGAATGGATCAAAAAGATGTGGTTTATCTATACAATGGCATACTACATGGCAATGAGAAAGAATGAAATCTGGCCATTTGTAGCAACATGGATGGACCTTGAGGGTGTTATGCAGAGCGATATAAGTCAGGCAAAGAAGGACAGATACCATATGTTTGCACGTATAGGAGGATTAGGAGGAACTTAACGGAGGACCAGGGGGGAGAAGAAGGGGAAAAATAGTTGGGGAGAGGGAGGGAGGCAAACCATGAGAGACTCTTGAATGCCGAGAACAAACTTAGGGCTGATGTGAGTGGGGGTGAGGGGAAGGGGGTGATGGGTATGGAGGATGGCACTTGTGGGAATGAGCACTGAGTGTTATATGGAAACCAATTTGACAATAAACTATTTAAGAAAAAAATAAAACCTATGTGAATTGGACAGTCTTTACTATGAAGGGCTATATATTGCTGAAAGAAATATTTTTGAGAGGCTCACAGCACATTAGGTCTCATTTTACAATTGAAAATTTTGAAGTGAAATTGTCACATATCATAATGGTAGAGTGACTTCAAGGACATGGTTGGAATATCTTGAATGTTTATTAAGTACCTTCATATCACTAACTGACTCTTAATCTTACATATCTGGGGCAAGTGTTATCATCACTACATGAAATTCACTTAAAAATAGGGTCAAATGCAACAATGAATAAGCATTTTAGCAAAACAAAGAAGCACATGACTGCAATTATAGATTGCTTCCGGTTGCACTAAGAAGAATTCAAGGAATTGTATGTCCCTGCCTTTTTTTTTTTAAGGTTTGATAGATGAATGATGTATCCCACTTTTACAGGCAGAGGCAGATTAACACAGGGCACGAGCAGGAGGCTAGTGAAAGGGTGACTTGAAAGCTCAAATTGTAATCACTAGCTTTTGACCACATTTCAATCACAGTGGCATAAGTTAAGCCTGTGTGAAAATTGAAAACATAAAGAAAGTAATATTTATCAGATAATTGCCAAGATTTTCTCAACCATGCTTTGTTTGATAATATGTTTAATATTAGACATCAATGCTAATAAATCTTCAGCAAAAAAAAAGTAAGTTTTCGAAACTGCATTGAATATAGTTTTTTTTTTTTTTTTTTTTTTCCAGGAGAAAGAGAGAGAGACAGCTTGAGCAGGGGAGGGTCAGAGAGAGAGGGAGTCACAGACTCTGAAACTAGCTAGCTGCCTGAGGTGTTGAGGTGGAAGAATGCATTGAAAGAAGTCAGAACTATATGTAAAATTCTTTTTTAAACCTTGCAGCTGTGTTTATGTGAATGTCTGATCACTGAGATTGGACACTGAAATAAATGACTATAATGAACCAACTTAAAACCAAGATCAGATATTCAAATCAGAGAATTTACACTTATTTTTTAGGTCACACAAATAAAGATGTTTTCCACCACAGGCAAGGTAAAACATACCCTACCATTTTTCTAAACATTCAAGTCCAGTGCAAGACATTACCTAATTGACAGAAGTAGGAACGAATATCAAAAATAACCCTGGGTTTAGTCATAACCTTAATTTTGACATCTTGGACAGTCAGCATTTCTTTAAACTTGTTTTTATTTTCCTCTGTTAAATAGAAATGAAAGTATTTCTTGATATACTTCCCAGGTTTTGCTAATAATTAAACTGGTAATTGTGTTAGTTATCTATTACTGTATAATAAGTTAACACACACACATAGTTAAAGCAAAACATACACACACACACACACACACACACACACACACACACATATTATCTCATAGTTTCTTTGGGTCAAGAATCCAGACATGACTAAGTTGGATCCTTTGCTTCAGGGTCTTTCACAAGGCTGCAAAGTGTCACTTAGGGCTGATATCTTATCTGAAGACTCAAGTGAGGAAAGATCTACATCCAAACTGCAGTTGTAGGGTGTGTTTGTTGGATGGCTTCAATTACTTGAAAACTATTGGTCTGAGATCCTCAGTTCCTTGCCAGTTATTGACTGGAAGCCACCCTCAATTTCCTGACAGATGGGCCTCCCCATGTGGCAGCTCATTTCAACAAACCCAGAAAGGGAGAGAAATTACCAAGACCAAATTTATAACTCTTTTAGCTTAATCACAGAAGTAACATCCCATCACTTTTGCTATTATTTAGAAGCAAGTTTCTAGGTAAGCCAACATAAGAAACTGGGATCTGCCTTAGAATCTGTCCAGGACAGGGATCTAGGTAAAAGTAGATCTAGGTATAAACTTTTAGAGACTAAAATGTAATCTTTTACAATTGTATTTCTGAGTAAAATTGTCTTTATTCATGCATATGTTTAATAGCAAAAAAAACCTCTAAATACCCAAATTTTTAATATCCACTAAAGTTACTTAACATTAATGTGGATATTTTAACCTTCACAAACAAAGATAGAGATACCTGCATTTGGTAGCATAACAGTTCAATATGTTTGCTTTGGTGTCAAATATGGGTTAAAACATTGACTCTATCACTTACTAAAGGTGTGATCTCTGACAATTTACTAAACTTTGAGTGTTAGTCTCCTCATCTGCAATATTTTACGTGGATTATTTTATAATTAAATAACCTTCATTAAGCCCTGAGCACTATCATATATCATTATATATTAGTTGTAGTGGTATTATTATTATTATTAATACTGCTCTGTTATTACTGTATATGCTTTTCACCATAGACTAGGATTTGTGACAGAAGAGGAAGGAGAAGAAGAAGGAGAAGGAGGAGGAGGAGGAGAGAAAGAAGAAAAGACAGAAAGAAAGACAGAAAGAAAAGCAGAAAGAAATAACGGAAGGAAGGAAGGAAGGAAGGAAGGAAGGAAGGAAGGAAGGAAGGAAGGAAGGAAGGAAGGAAGAGAAAGAGAAAGAAAAAGAAAAGGGGGGAGGGAGGGAAAATATAGAAGGCTATTAGCATTTTTTCTAGTTTTGAACCTTGATTCTCTTTCTGCTTTCATGTTTGACAACATATTCACATTTAACGTGGAGGTGAATAATTATAGCATGTGTTTCATATTTTTTTAGATTTGAACCAGTATTGAATATAGGGGTAATGCTTTTTATTCGTGGTGCCCACAACAGGCCATGTAATTATTAGCCAAAACTGTCAACTGAGAGTGGACGTGAATTACTTCATCTGCTTTCAGCCAACCCATGCCATCCCTCAAGGCTAAGTTAAGCCAGACCTCAATCTTTAGATATTCATGAACAATCCAGCCCTCAGTGACCTTTCTTTATGAATTTTAACTATACTCATAGCCTGTTCTATAGAATTTAACATCTATATGTGTAATATATATTTTACAGATAAAGGCCAAAGTTTTTGAAAATATATCCATACCTGTTTTACATTTATAATTTTCAACCTGCTTAGCACAATGATAATAAAATTAGGTATACTATAAATACTTATAGACTATACCACTTAAATGTCCAGATTAGCAAGCAATTGAAATCAAAACAAACTCCAAACTTGATTGAAACGTTATTGGGCATTGATTTAGTCATCTGACTGGAAAGTCCAGAGGTTGGACGGGTTTCAGGGTTTATTGGTTCAGAATGTTCAGTGATGTTATAAAGGACTTGGTTTTGCTTTTCCAGTATTTCTAGCAAGGATTCTAAGATTTACATTGACAGTGGTGTGGAAAGATGTGTGTGTGTGTGTGTGTGTGTGTGTGTGTGATTTAATTTGATCTAGTTTTTTCCTTGGAGCCAGCAGTAAGACCTATACTTGTCACTGTCAATAGGCATTCTGCAGTAATGGAAATGGTCTGTATATGTGCTGTTCAGTATGACAGCTACTATCGAGCATATGACTATCGAGCATGAGAATTGTGCCTAATATCTTTTATTTTTATTCATTTTAATTAATTTAATAGCTACATGTAGCTAGTGGCTACTGTATCACATGGCACAGGTCTAAAACATATAGACTACTTGGCAAAGAAAACACTAAAAAGTCAGGAGCTATTTAGGAAGAACTGTGAGGAAATGGATCATGGCTAAAAAACCAATAATCCTCAGTAAATTTATTGAAAATGGATTGTTTCAAACAACTTGAAAAGTAATTCATGATCAGTTGATATGGACTGAGAAACCAATCACCCTGTAGCCTCAATATTGTGTAGCTAATGCTTTCAAAAGTAGAGAGAATATAAGCATATACAAATCATTTCTATTTCCAGGTAAAGACCTGAATCTTACTACTTTACCTGGTCAAATGTAAATTAACTAAAACATGGGTTACTTAACCTCTGTCACTGTTGTTAAGTAATATTGGCATAGTAAAATACAGAAAATGTAATTAATTATTTGGTAAATTTAGGAAATGAAATCAGGTTCCCACATGTCTGCTTTCTGGATTCGTCTGTGTTCATCAAATGAACTTGATAAATGTGAAATTGTCCTTTTGCTTTGCACTATATTTGGAAAGCCCTGGTAATTACATGCTTCTTGAGGAGAAAAATGGCTTTGGTTTGTGTGCATATGTTCAATTTTTGTTCTGAATTTTTTAGGAAAATAAGTGAGATATAAATTTGCTTTGGTGACAGTGGCTATGAAAGGTAACTCTGAATTATTTGGCTTAGAACTATAATGATTAAAAATGCCAAGCTTAATGTTGCATTAATATAGTATTTAAACTGAACTCTTTATAAAAATTAATCATGGCATCATGTGGATTGGCAAGTTCAGGTGCAAAGGGGTCACTTGGAATTTAAACAGATCTACATTTGACAGGCTGCACAATGCTTTTTCCAGTGTATGTTGAATTTCTCCTTTAATCTCCAAATTGACACATATTTTACTGAACATTGAGCTTGAATTTCTTGTGGAAATAAGCATTGTTTTAGTTCTGCGTCTTATAATAACAATAGGGCGTACATGGGAAGAAGACAATGACACATACCTCACACTGGGTTTCTCCTGTCACTGACTTGAATCACCAACCTAGAGGCTCTGGGTGCAACTTCCACCTCAACAGTTAGCTTCTGGCACCCCAAAAGTAATTGCACAGTGGGGTTTTACTCTCTGGAAATCATGATCAGAAATACAAGTTGATAACAGTGAACATAGTTTGTTGAGCAGAATCAACAAACAGATTTTCTGGCTAATATGAGATTGAAAAGATTTCAAAGTTAAGATTGCCTCTGTTCCAGGTAAATTCTACCAACCAGGTTACACAAATAAAATAATAATAGCTAGTGCAAGATTTTACTTAGATTTGCTACATAGGTCCACTCTTTAAAAATCAAGTTTGAAATCCATTGAAAGCTGTGGTGAAAGTATTTCCAAGTGTTGAGTGAAGACATAGGATATCATAGTGATAATCTTCTGGCACATTAGAGATAGGCAGTAGGTGTTTATTTAAAAAAAATTTCATTAAGAGTTCAGGCATCTTCTCCTTTATTAGGGTTATCTTGAATAGCTCTTAATGTTATGAAATAGCTCATATTCCTCTTAAGATTTCATTACTTTCATTAGTATGCTCATAATTATGGAGAATAAAGGGAAGTAAAAACCAGGGTTCCTGACCTCTAGTTGCTTATTGTATTATTGAGACGTCAAGACACTCAATCATATATTTAAGAAACATATTTTACGCAAAGATCCTTTGTTTTTTCATCTTACTCAGTGGGAGATGTGAAAAGACCAGTCTTAGAATGCCTCAGTTGTATTCTCAAATCCAACATATACCAACTTCTGTAAGCATAAAAGGACTACAAAAAAAAAAAATAGGACTACTGTTAGGTTAGCAATGCTGCAAATACTTTAACAATTCTTAAACAGAGGAAAACATTGAGGTATAGAATAATATGGATAATCTCAAGATTCATGAAATTTTTGAATAGAAGAAAAGTAGGAGTTCATATGGCAAACACTAACTGTTTTGCAGGTGAAAAAACTGAAATTCACAGTGAATATACTACTCCAGTTCACCTATGGAGTCAAAGAAGCCCCAGTGTTTTTTTTAACATACTAGATCACCTCAGTGGCAGAATCAACTTTTTAAACAGGCCTAGAAAAAAAATGTGGTTGATTTTTGCATTATATTGTGCCAGACTTAATAAGGAGTCAGATTCATTCAGGTATGAATATATTTCCTCTGCCATTGTATTGAAAATGACCCCCATAAACTGAACCAACTACACTCCACCTTAGATGCCACCATGTGATCAATGGTATTTTTTTTTCTAAAAGAGTTCTAGTGGGTTACCTAAAGTATGTAGTGCACCCAAACATATAGTCTGAAGCTTTAACCCATGCATATTCATGCTCTAACATTATGTTTTAACCAGCTGTACTGTGAGCTCATTGAAGCAGGGGCTTGCATCACTGGTCCTCTTTATCTCTGTGTCAGGCACATTGCTGACATATATTAAATGCTCACTAAATATGGATTAAATGTAGTTTAATGAATCCTCTGTCTTATCACCATAATGATTTTGGATGAATTGCTTTGCCTTTGTACTATTAATCTGGTACTCAATGTCACCAGCTTGGATGCATCCTAAAGTCAGCATTCAGAATAAATGTCTCCTGGAATTTCTCTTGGGTGGGATAAAGGCACAACCCACCATCTCTGAAATTAAAAATAGATATGGTTATCTTTTATTGCAAATAAAAAATCAAAGAGTCAAAGAGATTATTTGAATTTATAGAAATTGGAAATAGTTGGAGATAAAGGGGTATGCCAGATTCATGCTGAGATCATTAACCATCTGATTTCTGCATTAACCACATTGAAAAACATGTTGCAATGCCAAATTCAATCCAGTCCCCACAGGGAAATCTTAGTAAATGAATATTAGTTAACTGAATAAAAATATAGTACAGTATTATTTACCATGTTAGGTTAAACATCTCTCAGAGCAAGTATGTTGCAAATATAGATTTCCTTACATCTTACGTTTCACCTTTTTGCTCTTCATTTTTTTGGTAACCTCCAAATTCTTTTTTAAAATTTCTTAATGTTTTATTTATTTCTGAGAGAGAGAGAGAGAGAGAGACAGCCTGAGCAGGGGAGGGTCAGAGAGAGAGGGAGATACAGAATCTGAAACAGGCTTCAGGCTCTGAGCTAGCTGTCAGCACAGAGCCCAACACGGCTCGAACCCACGAACCATGAGACCATGCCCTGAGCTGAAGTCCAACGCTTAATTGACTGAGCCACCTAGGTGCCCCTGTAACCTCCAAATTCTTGAAAATCATCTACCCCCTGTGACCTTTTGAAAGTGTATATAGCTTTTAGTTAAACCAATGGTGTTTTTCTTCTCCATTAGGCCTTTTCCACTCACAACAGCTGAGGATTTTTTTGTTTCCTCCTCCTTGTACATTATAGAACATACTGGCTTATTCCACATATTTAACACTTACTATTGCCCTAGATTATCAGTTACTTTTAAAAAATTGTATATAGCAAATTTCACTCACCAACCTACGGGGCAATTACCCCAATGTCTGCTGAAGTCTAAAGCAACTGAAGTTATTGTTGATTACAGCTAGCATTAAAATGTTTAAGACTTGAAATATGATTATATAAAATTGCATTCTTTTTGCATATCATTTTGATTATCTTGAGAAGGCATTTATATTTATCTTACAGGACTCAAATAAGACAGTGTGGCAGAGTGAAAAGTAGATTAAGGTGGGAAAATTCTAGGTTCTAATCTCTAATTATAGCTGGGACTTTGAATGTTGGTTGAGCATCTGCTATTTATCTGAGAACACCCAAATAAAAGACAGTAAAAGGGACAAGTAGAAATTTTTGTAAAATGTGGTGGTATGCTGTAGTAGAGTATGTAAGGAGCCTCCAACCTTCTGGTTAAAAATGGGGGACCCTGAGAAGATATTGAACTCAATCCTGAAGAGCAGATAAAAATGAACCAGGGGAGTAATGAGAGGTTAAATGGGAGGCCAAAACATTTTAGCAAAGGGTACATGTGTTACCAAAGACTTAGTGGCATGAAAAACAAGGAAAACCTACAGATAACTGCATGTATTTACATAACCAGATTGGCCTACGTGTTGTAGTAAAGAAATGGGATGTAAGGAGATGAATCTAGGGTGGTTGACAGTACTTGGGGAGAATACCAAAGAAATTTAATGTAGTGTTATATGCTATAGGAATGATAGAATAATTTATTTATTTAAATATTATGTTTTAATGTATAATTAAACTATTCTAATAGTAATACCTATATAGATCAGCAGATTTAGGGAAGATGCATCTGAAAATGATTTGGAAATATAAAACAGGGGCTAGCTTCAAAATTCTTTCAAGAACTGGGGAAGAGAAAATTTTCTCAACAACCTATGGGCCTAGTGCATCTGTTACTCCTCTGCCTGGATCTTCCTTTATAAGATCATTTTTGCTCTTTTAGAATTTCTCTTACTCTAGGGCGAAAATGATACCCAGTTGGAATTTTTATAAGGTCATCTAGATTGTTTTCTCACTTGTGAGGTGGAGATTGGATTCCTGATGCCTATGAAGGCTTTGATTTGTACAAGTTGTTTTATCCTTTTATAGGTCTTGGACTATATCTTAAGAAATAAATGTGCCTATTGAATTTATGACTTAATGTATTCTCAGTCCCTGATTAAACACTCAGTTGTTTCTTTGTTAGAATGTGACTTGCTTTGTGATAATCTTATAACATGCTTTCCAGAGCCCCATCATGAAGAAAATCAAGGATATTTGGTAAAATACACAATTCAATTTTAATTTCTACTTGTATGCCCTCCTGTTTGATTTCTAGATAACTTATAAGGCATTCTTCTGAGGGCATAAGAATGAGTAATAATGGAATCATATTCCAAATTATATTGTCTCCAATATTTAATTTTGCATTTCTCACAATGCCTAATATAATAATGGACCTTTACTATGATTTTTCTTGAATAATTCACTGAATTCCTGATATGTTCTCAGTTCTTAGTTCTACTAAGTCTCCACAACAACCCTATTGGTGGAAATATAAGAAAATAAACTAAGTCTTAGAGACCACACAAGTGATAAAACTTTAACTGCTAAATCAAGGTTTGGAAAGAATTGTAGCTTAAATAGGAGACACATTTATGTAACTTCTTTAAAATCAGAATAACTAACCACAGGCTAGTAGGCTGGCTCCAAGATGCTAGCAAGTCACTCTACTTACTTTTGTCTGTTTCACTATCCTCTAGGACAGTGTTTTTCTCTGCATGGTCAAAGATGAATCACCATCATATCCATTGAGTCCAAAATTAAACTGGCAGGGGAGGCAGAGGGCTCACACTTTTCCTTTAAGAAAACCATATGGCAGTTGTGGATCTTGCTTCTATCTTCTCCACTGGCTAGAACTTAACCACAGAGATATCCTCAATATGATGAAGGTTAGAAAATGTCATCTGTAGCTGACAGCAAGAGAGAATAGATATTTGTTGTTAACAAGAAGTCTGTGCTATGAATGTGGAACAAGGGTTTAATGTTTCCACCTGACTCCAATGCCTATGTTCTAAATCGGGGTCCAGCAAATTGTGGCTCATGGGCCAAATCTGCCCAGCCTTTTGTTTTTGTAAATGAAATTGTTTTGAACTCAGCCACACCTCTTTACTTGTGTATTATCTAGAGCTGTTCTTTCCTTATGAGGCATAGTTGAGTAGTTGTAGCAAGACTCTATGGTCCACTAAGACCTAAGTATGTACTATAATGCCATTTACAGAAAAAAAAATGTCATCTTGTTTTATTAGGCTAACTAGTCTTGTTTGTTCCCTTCAGTCCACCACCCTCATGCACATCTAGTCTCCATCCTTTACTATACTCTGCCATTCCTTGGGTAGAAGAGCTTCTATCCCATATGGACTCTATTGCCATGTAAGCTGACAATATCGGAGTGCTAGAGAGAAATGTGGAGATACTTCTTTTCCCCACCCCATGAACATGCTGTTGCCATAATCCTGAAAAATGTGTTGTTTATAATTCTGAGTGCGTTGTTGCCATGATTCTGAAAGTCATTGTGTTTGACTACAATAATAGCCCCTCTTCCATGTCTCCAGCTTGCCTAAGGCTCCAGTGGTATTATTATTCTCCCCTTCTTCAGGCCTGTGGTTATAATGCATTCTCATTGTTGTTCAACTTTAATGCATCGCATTTTGGTTTCTTCAACAGTGTTTCTTTAAAATCAATCCCTTTTCTTCTTTCTGGGTCCTAACTGATACAATGATGACTCTCCAGAGCCTGACAGTTCTTACAAGTCTTTAGGTATGATATACTTTATTGAATAAAATTTATAATGGAAATCAGTAGAGCAGAGATACCTGAGATGCTTGAAGGAAAACTATCAAGCTATCATGGATTATAAAGTTTGGCCCAGTCTCATTACTTGAGTCCTTAAAAATGGAAGAGGGAAGCAGGAGATTAGGTCAGAAAGAAGCAACAATGAAAAGATGAGGTAGAAGAATTTTGGACGGTGAGAGGGATTCAAACAACCATTGCTGGCTTTCAAAATGCAGGAAGGAAACCTTGTGCAAAAGAATGTGGTAACCATTAAAGATCTGGGAACCCCAGCAAGAAAATAGGAATCTCATTTCTACAACTGTAAGGAACTGAATTCTGTCAGCAACTTGCATGAGCCAGGAAATAGATTCTCCACTGGAGATTCCAGAAGGAATATAGCCTGCTGATACCTACATCTTAGTCTGGCCAATGCTAGACTTCTGAGCTAAAAAAACTGTAAGATAATAAATTTGTGTTGTTTTAAGTTGTTAACTTTCTGGTAATTTGTTACAGTGATGATAGAAAACTAATACAGACTGAATTCATTTAAATTGAAACCCCCATTGTGTAATTGCACATAAAGAAAAAAAAACAGAAGGTCTATGTACTATTTATTTCTTACATGAGACTGAAAAACATACCTATGAAAGCAGATGATATGGGAATTAAAGTTAAGTTCAAATCAAAGTGTTATTAAAATGTCCATGCTTTTAAGAGCTACTGTAGAATGCCAGGGACTGGATGGTATAGTAGACAAGGGAAAGAAAAAACAATATAATCAGTGGATCATTGAGTTGGGTTGGTAGAGGATAGAATTATTGCAAAATTAGGACAAGGAGAAAGTAATGAATAATAATGAATGAAAGCAAGTAGTTTAAAAGGCAACTTGAGGGTGTTATGCTGAGCGAAATAAGTCAGGCAGAGAAGGACAAATACCATATGGTTGGACATATAGGTGGATTAGGAGGAACTTAATGGAGGACCAGGGGGGAGAAGAATGGGAAAAACAGTTGGGGAGAGGGAGGGAG
This sequence comes from Hyaena hyaena, assembly GCF_003009895.1. Taxonomy (NCBI): domain Eukaryota; kingdom Metazoa; phylum Chordata; class Mammalia; order Carnivora; family Hyaenidae; genus Hyaena; species Hyaena hyaena. The sequence goes on along the minus strand of NW_024082977.1, from coordinate 42,088 downwards.
GCAAACCATGAGAGACTCTTGAATGCTGAGAACAACTGAGGGCTGATGTGGGTAGGGGAGAGGGGAAGGGGGTTGATGGGCATGGAGGAGGACACTTGTTGGGATGAGCACTGGGTGTTATATGGAAACCGACTTGACAATAAACTACTTAAAAAAAGAAAAAAAAAGGAGAAAAAGGAGATTTTGACAAGAATAAAGGAATAGAGGATAGAAAGGAACAATGAAGAAAGGAAGGAATGATGAATAAAAAGGTAGACTTAAAGTGAAAAGGTAAAAGATCAAAAGGGGAATAAGCATAACTGATGAAGGAAAATCTTTTGTGAGAACTTTATGAAACAACCCTTAATTCTAAACATTCTCTAATGATTTCCACGCAGAGTGCAATATTTCTCTCCTAAACTTAATCCTTTATCAGGAATGCAAGAGGCCAGCTGCTCTTGATTCTACATACCTTCTTTCTGGCTCAGCTTTGGGTCTGCACTTTCCATTTTCCTTTCTCCCTACTCTCCAAACTATCATTTTATACAAACATTTCTTTTGGAGGATTTAAGCTTTTCTTTTATTCAGCATCACTTCATCTTGTATCTCTTTTTTACTCAGATGTTTTTGGAATGGAGAGATTTGCTCTCCTGATGACAATAATCAAACTTGTATCAGGCATGCATCCAAGAGTACCAGGCAACTCGACTTTGACAGTAAAATCCAGAGATGAGGGCAAATTGGAGTCACATGAAATATCAATCCTCTATATGAACAGGTAATTGCAGGTTGCTTCATTTCTTGGATTCCTACTTCTTGAAGCAATAAAATACCAATGCAGTACACTGTTTGGGGGGAAAAGATTGATAAGAGCAGCTCATTTCAGTCAAGAGAGAAAATGCTTAGTGTATTGATGATTGGAGTCAGTTATTTGGTAAAGTATTAGTATTGTGGAAAATATTTTCACTTGGAATCAAGTCCAAATTGAGTTGAAGTGATAGATTCTAAATAAAGAATCTAACCCTAATATTTGCCATCACTTTCTACATGTGTTAGTAATTTAGAAAAACATGCATAATTTTGAGTAGACCCTAAACAAACAGTTATTCGCATAATATGAGTACCAGCAATAGGTTATCCATTTCACACTCTCAGTCATGGTCAAGTATCCTTAGTATTAGACAACATTAATTTTATCAGATCTTTATTATTATGCTGACATTTTTTTAGACCTCTCTTAAATTGCATGTATATTTTGCCTGTGTGAATCAAAAACACCTGACTAAGTCTCTTGGGAAATTACTTTATTAAAGCCTTAAAAAATCTTATAGTATAAAACAGACTTGCATTTTTTCTTTTTTATTGTTATAAAATATATATTTTTTATTAGTTTAACCATTTTTAAATATATAGTTTAGTGGCATTAACTGTATTCACTTTGTGGCTCATTTCACTTAGCATAGTGTCTTCAATATTCATTCATGTTGTAGCATGTGTAAAAAATTTCTAAGGATGAATACTATTACATTGTGTGTGTGTATATATGTATACATATATACATATGTATATACGTGGGATTATTATATATAATATTTTGTATATTTTTGTGTATACACACACACATGAACACACACTATATTTTACTTTCTATCTATCTCTTGATGGACATTTGGATTGTTTACACCTTTTGGCTATTGTCAATAGTGCTCCTATGAACATGGATGTGCAATTATCTGTTAAAATCCTTTCAATTATTTCAGGTATAAAAGTAGAATCTCTGGATCATATGGTAATTCTGTGTTTTATTTTCTGAGGAGCCACCATACTTTTTTCGACAAAGGCTGAACCATTTTACACCCACATTAGTAATGTGCAAGGGTTCCAGTTTCTCTATAATCTCACTGACACATTATTTTTTTTCCTTTTATGATAACCATCCTACTGGTTGTAATGTGTTATCAAATTTTACTTTCAGAATTCAATTTTTAAGGGTAAAAAGATGTAATGTTTCCAAATTAAGATTCCTCTGTGATTTTAATAATGTGAAGGTTGCAAGACAACCTGATGAGGTACAAAAATAAGATATATCCTAAAATACAGTTGTAACTTTGCAGATGTTTCACCTGGTTGTCAAGGATTAGCTCTACAGTCTGCAGTTCTTTAAATACTACTTTAGCTAGTGTTGTGATTTTTTTTTGTCAAATCCATTTGTACGTTATATGCTGCTTAGAAGACAGAATAAGAGTTGATAAGGGAGAGCCTAAGTTTCATAGATTTAGGCCTGGGACAACATAAATAAGCTTCAGTAATAGAGTCCAGGTGAACATCTAGTAGAATAGTAACTACTAGGTCAAATAATATCTCACCACTGGAAATATTCGGAGAGAATTCATAGAGAATATTTAAGAAGAAATTTCTGCATTGATTAGAGACTAGCCCCAACAAATGCCAAGGCCTTTTTAAGGCCTTTCTTGTACAAGAACCTACAAGTATTATCTTACTTTGAATAACATTATTTTCCAAAAGATGAACTCTAACTTTTTTTTTTTTTTTAAGTCTATCTTTACATCTGTGGCATACATGTCAACTGCTTACTGATATCTGGCTTCCCTCTCGATCCAGTCACTTTGAGTATTGTACTTTCCCCATCCCTTTGAAGTTAGGTATGAGTAGTTCTGGTGAATGAATTATGGGTGTAAATGATACAAATGACTTCTGTGCCAAAGGATTCCATTTCTCTCTTCCAGAAGAGCTCTCCTCTAGCTATACTCTCTCTGTGCCATGACATGCATGGAAGCATATGTTGAGGTAGAGACAGTCTGGATACCTAAGTGACCACGATGAATAATATCAACTGTCCCCTCTCTGCTCCCACATTAGAGTTTATTATTCTTTGGTGAATGAGAAATAAACTTTGTGGTTTTGAGCCACTAAGTTTGGGAGATGTTTTTTTTAGTTATGGTAACTTATTCTGACAAACATAGTATATGCCTGAAATATGTTTTCTCTCTTTTTAAAAATTTTTATGCTTCTATATTCTGATTTGGTAGGAGTGCTCATATTTCTTAAGTTATATTCTAGCATCTAAATATGAATATCTAAACTCCAAATATATAAAAAATCTGTGTTCAGGTTATTGCAGGTCTAGGCAACCAAAACTATTCTTCCAGGTAATTCTAGGCATCATATCAATTTTTGGTTTAAACTCCAGTGATATTTTGGGGCACCTGGGTGGCTTAGTAGGCTAAGCGTCCGACTTTCGCTTAGGTCATGATCTCGCGGTTCGTGAGTTCGAGCCCCGCGTCGGGCTCTGTGCTGACTGCCAGCTCAGAGCCTGGAGCCTGTTTCAGAGTCTGTCACTCCCTCTCTCTCTGACCCTCCCCTGCTCACGCTGTCTCTCTCTCTCTCCTAGAAATAAATAAAAAACATTTAAAATTAAAAAAAAATAAACAGTGATATTTTATAATCCCATCATACTGTTCTACTGTGGAAAGTGGGACTTAAGACAGCATCATAGAGGAGATGCCTTCACTTTGGTCTTGTATAACTGAGAAATTCATAATCTTCTGGTCTTCATTTACAAATTTGAAAAATGTGGATTATAATATTTGCTCTAAAATATTCTTTCACAGAGTGGTTGTAATGATCAAAAGAGATAATCCACAAGCAAAACTATACTAGGACACAGAAGCTCACTATGAAGAATAAAAACATTAGTCTTAAAAATATAGAAACTAGTTCAGCATAGACAACTGTGCAAAAATGCAATTTAAAATTACCTTAGAAGCTTAGAACTTCTCTAGACACATGTAATGCATGAATAATGAATAAAAGTTAACTGGTCTCATCATATTTCAATTCTACAAGGCTATAGCCTGTACAGGTCTACATTATTTCTGTAAAATAGAAACAATGCTATGTGCACAACTCTATGCCCCTAGGAGATGGTTCTTACCAATTTACAGACTGATAAAATCGATTCAGGGGGACACTAGTAAACCTCTACACTCTAGTAAAGCCTGTGGAAGAATCTATTAAGTTTAAAACAATCACTTTTTAAATCATGATCAAGGTACCCTAACCTATGTGAAATATAATACAGTATGTGTTTGTTACTGATATACTGCCCCGTAGAGTTCTGTGAAACCATTAACACTTACACTGAAAATAAGGAAGATTCCATTTTCAGAACATTCAAGTTGCTACCTTAATTTGACTCTATAAATAGTATTCCTTGGCTCAAGCAGAACATTCAATCATCCTGAGTTAGAAATGTCCCTGCACCTGACCTCACAGATTATGCCCAATGCTATAAATTATTGTTGAGTCATAATGTTCACTTACTCTATTTTATTAGATAGGAAATGATTATCATTGCTCAGGCTATAATTGCCTTTATCGAATTTGACCACATGAAGACAATTGATGAGAGATGCTAGTATGGTATGACAAATTTTATTCAGAAAGTCCTATCCTATCTGTTAAAACAAATTTTTTATGGGAGGAATGGCTGAAAGTTGACATGCTTTAAGTCTGAGTTGCTTTCTAAGAACCACAAAGGCAGATAATTACACACATGGGTTGAAATTGTCTAATGCTCATTTGCAGTTAGGTTTCAAATATCCAGTTTTGCATGCAAAATATGATCATCCATGCCCTATGAGCATTTGTTCAATTCTATAAACTTAGCATTTCATAATATAAGAGTATGCGTGAGTACATTTTTGTAAAGGAAAATTAAGTACGTTTTTTGTGTAATATGCCAATATTTCTAACCAAAATTTTGAATTTTATAGATTTTAGCCTAGACAAGTAGAAGGCATAATTAGTACAAATATTGAGGAAATATCTTGGGGAAAAATAATGACATATGATGACTTATTTGCAAATTTCCATGTTAAGTAATATACTTCATATTCTTTTTCTAAAGCTGCTGTAACAAATTACCACACACTAGGTGACTTAAAAAAACAGAAATCTAAATCAGCCTGTCAGCAAGGTTGCACTCCCTTTGAAGGCTGTACAGGAAAATCCTTCCTTGACTCTTCCAATTTCTGGTGGCTCCAGACACTTCTTGGTTTGGAGCTACATAACTCTAATCTCTATGCCTACATCTTCAATGATTTGTTTCTTTATTTCTTTGTTCCCCTAACCTCCCTCTGCTTTACTCTTATAAGGTTTTAGAAAAACACCTGTTACTGGATTTAGAGCCTACCCTATATTCAGTATGAACCCATCTCAGGATGCTTAACTTACTTCCATCTGCAAAGTCCCTTTTTCAAGTAAGGTCAAATTCATAGGTTTCGTGTGTGTGTGTGTGTGTGTGTGTGTGTGTGTGTGTGTGTGTGTGTGTGTGTGTATCCCCCCTGATCCCAGAGATAGAGGCACTAGTCAACCCTATATGCTTCTAAATGTTTTAAGAATCATTCCACATTGGGACATTATTCACATAAAAGATATAATTTTTGTTTCTTTGTTTTAATTAGTATGTCCATAAAAATCTCCAAGCTGAGGTCACTATTACTTGTTCTCTATTACAGGATGGGTAGAAGAATCAAATCAGAGATGACATTTACCAGTAATGTAAAATGGAATAGTAAATGTGAGAAAACCATGCATGCAAGAATGCAAGTTGGAATTATTATCTTCATTTTGCTTTGTTGAGATAGTTCCACTAGCTTAATAAGAAAATAAGAAGAAAAAATAATACTCTATCAACAATAGCATTCAAATTACTGACATAGACAAATAACTTAGATGAAGTGATATACTTCATTTGAAATATTCACTATATGGAAGTATCTTTGACTCTTAAATACCTAAACGTATTATTAATAGATTTAGTGTCATAAGCATTCGTTCACATTGCCTGATTTAATTACTCTAGATTATAAAATAAATGGTTTAACTCTTTTCAAAAATGTTATTTAAATTGTCCTCAAATTTCAATTTAATTTGTAAATATATTGAATAAATTAATATGAAATAATTTTAACCGAATTTTAAAGAAAATATAATAACTTACTCATATGCTGAAAAAATGTCTTTTAAATACTTTTCAAAATATGCTTTTATCAAATACATAGTTTCTTTTAGATTTGATTGTTTTGAGAAATTCTCTAACTGCAGTTATTTAGAAAATCTATACGTTGATCGGTATACTATGACAGCTTACTTGGAACTGCTTAATTCAAAATACTCCATTCCTCTTAATATAGGTAAATAAAGTTTAAGATTAAAGAGGTAGGCATTTCCATTTATCAAAGGGAGTCAATTTGTAATCTACACACTTATGTTTGGTATTAATATTGTCTTCTTGGTGATGTGGCTTAAATATGAAGTGAAGTCCATCTCTAGAAGTTCTTATTTAATTTATTGACCTCTAATCCTTCTCATATATTTTGACACATTCCTGCCCTCAGTATTTTACTGCCCAGAATCTAGAGATACACATGCTCATATAGACTAATAGCCACAAATATTCTCTCATATTGGTTGCTTTCATTTACGCTAACCCTTTGGGTATAACTTCACCTTCTGAATTTTTGGTAATCCTTTTTGTCTGCTTCTCTAATAGCCCTGTCTTCAGTGTAGGATGCATGCAAGTGTAGCAGTCTCCCACTTTGTCTCTTCCTTAAAGCTCCTGCCCCTTATTCTACATCTAACACTTTAAACTGCGAAAGTCTTGCAGAGACTTTGATGATTCTTCAAAGTGTTCATCAATTTATATCATAGAAAATTTATTTTAATTGTGAAAAGGGAAAGAAAATAGAAAAAATATAGTAGTAAAATTTTTGTATTTATGTGTGAGTGCATAATTCCTCTCATACGTGCACTCAGCCAAATCCAGCTCTATGTGCTGGGATAGAAATTAGTTTAACTGCATTGCCTGCTACCCATACTTTTTTTCTATGAAGTTCCTTTTTGGTGGGAAAATATTTGCTGAAAAATCAATACAATTAATATAATTAATTAGGAATCATCTAATTCGGCCTCTTTTGAAGGCTAACTATAGGCTTTGAAGATAAAATGCATAAGTAACCACAGCATTTTATATCATGACTTCTGGATCAGAGAAATAATAAGAAAAATAAGTGAGTGATCTGATGAACATCTCCTTCCTTTTTATCATCCCTATATAGTGAAAGCAGTAGGAATAAAAACAAACGAACAAAGACAGCGTAATCTAATAGCTCTGTTGATAAGTGAACATTCTCCATTCTGATCCTTGTTTCCAGATACTCATAAATTAAGTTTACCTGAAAAAAGTCCCCCAATATGCTGTCCTCTTTAGGATCCCAGAAATCAAGTTTTGGGGTTTATTTATTCAGTTACTTATTTGCTTATTAAGAGAGACAAGGGAATGGAAGCAGATATTCTTACAATATAAAGCTCTTACATGCCAATTTTTTTCCAGTCCTTCTTGGCAGCTTATATGCTATTTCCATGTCTCTTCTTTATTATGCTTCAGGAAATATGAGCTCTATCAAGGCTGAACTCTATGGTTGTCTCCTCATCTGACTTATTATTCAAATCATAAGGGATGTAGCTATAATTTGCACACAAATTTTATGATTGTAACATGGTAAGCCAGGTTAGGGTTTCCATTAATGATCTCCTTAATTTAGATCTATATCTCTTTGATACTTTCTCAAGTGATGACAAAATCAAATAGAGTGCACACAGAAGCAGGTATCAGTGAAGCTAATAGATATCTTTAGCTCTTGCCTGAAGGAATATTCTATCATATTGGAAAGGTCTGATTACTGATTTTAATGTGTATTTTGTTGAAATATGCCTAATATTTAATTATGGAATAATACTAATGGAACAAAACAAATTCAGTATATTGCTTTTTTTTCCTACTTATTAGAAGTAAGCCTATTAAATCCTGTGTCATAAGTGAGACTATATATTCTCCATCATAATGAGATCCTCTTGTCCTAATAATATGTAGTATTAAATAGTACTTAAAACTTTACTTTGTGCTGTTACATTCTTGTAACTCATCTTTCTCTTTTTCTTTCTTTCTTTTTGATTTAAAAATATATAGCATCTTCATTTCTAATAATTATTTGTCCCTGTTTATATTGTGCTATCTTCTATTCCTCTCTCTCTTTCATTAACAAATAATATCAGAACGTTGTTATATGTCAGGTACTCTAACATGCCTTGAGAAAACAATAGCCTTTGCTATCAACAAGTCAACACTGAGAAGCCTAGTGAAGGAGTATGTAAACACTAGTCATCTTTGTCATTCTAATTGAGCTAAAGCACAAATGCAAACACATAGAGGGTCATTCTACTTTGGGGATGAAAATTAGTTTAAATTCCTGAAAGTAACATAAAACTACAAACATAAGGCTTTAGGTACAGAGCCTTGAAAGGATCCTAAGTGTATTACAGTCCTGAAGCTTAATTTTTTTCAGCTTTTAGGTAAAACCATCTGTCTGTGCTTGTAATGGATTGGTGTGCGTGTGTGTGTGTGTGTGTGTGCGCGCGCACGTGTTTCTAAATCTAGGCCTTCTTAGGAATAGCAATGAAAATAGTATTTGGAATTCTTTTAGATGTCATTTATTTTGTTGAATGAACTCAGGAAATATAAGCTGTATTGTACATTAAATATGGCACCTAAGCAAATAGTTCTAGGGTAAGTACACTTGGCCTTAATTTTGCTAAATGCAAAGTTTCTGATTCTTTCAGCCCCTTTTAGCTAATTATTTAAGAAAAAATTTGCTCAATATTATAACTGTTCCTGTCCCCAACGTAAGTACTTGACATCCCCTTGTATAAGTCTCTAGTTTCTAGAGCTGCCACAATAAACACTAGGTAACCACTGGTTTCTTCTGAGGTCTTTCTCCTTGGCTTATAGATGTGCATCTTCTCACTATGTTTTTACATAGTGTCCTTTCTGTGCATCTGTGTCTTAAATTTCCTCTTCTTATAAGGACATGAGTCATATGGGATTAGGACCACAATAATGATCTCATTATACCTTAACTACCACTTTAAAGACTCTGTCACCAAATACAGACACATTCTGAGATACTGGAGGTTAGGACTTCAATATGAGTATTGGAGGAATAAAATTCAGCCATCACTATGATGGAGAAAGGTCATTACTAAAGTACCTTTGTTATACAGACACAAGACCAGAATCCTGACCATTCATTATCCCCAATTTTACCCATAGTTAATCTTTGTTCTTTGATATCTTGAAATCTCTTAAGCAGCAATATGATTTGTAGAAAAAAAAATCAGTGAACTAATCTAACTGTTATCATCCTGGCTAAGAAGAGCCTTATAATGTCGGGAACCTCCGGGATTGTAAGTAGGTAAGGATTGTGTGTGCGGTGTGTCTATCTGTCTAGATATCGATAGCAGCCATACAAATTCCACTACATAGGAAATAATTTACTAGTATATAAGTGTAAAAGTCCAGCTCTTCTCTCATTAAAATAGAGACATTACCAATTTGGTATTGTACTCGTGTGTTATCGACTCTAAGTCTAAAGTTCCCTCTTGACCAGCAAGACAGCGGACACAGGATTAAAAGTGGGCGATGGCTAATGTCCCAGAAAAGACAAGAGCCCTGAATAAGGGTTCATGCCCCATATTTTTTAAGATCACAAGGCTTACAAATTTGTTGGGTGTGCACGAAGAGACAATGAATTGTTGAACATTAACTCATGGGCATGAGGGAAAGGGGGTTTTGAAGATATATGGTGTTTGGGATTTGGGTCAATATAAAACAAAATCCTGGTAAGTGGCAGATGGGCAGATGGTGGTTAAAGGCAGAAGGGAGACACCATGTCTGTTTATCTTACTTAGCTAGCCTAGGGGATCAGACAGATAGGACAAGTAACCTCACGGTTTACCAGGCACCTTTTCTTTTGTTAGTTATCTCTGCTTTGGACAGCTTCACCTGCAGTGCACCAAGGGGTCCCTAGCCCTATTTACCTGCTTATCTAATTTGGTCCTTCCTGTGAAAGCAGCTTTCTACTTTAGTACTAATTTGGGGGACACTTCTGCCCTGAATACCTAGTTTTGTTTATTTCATAGACCTATGTTCTATATTAGGGCCTTTGCTCCACCCTCTCTATACTGGGGCTTCTGCCCCACCTTCTCTATACTTATTTATCTTATCCTGTTCATCCAAAATTGGATCTGACAATCCTGTGGCTTTAAAATTCTTTATGCCTTGTTAACCCATTGGTGCAAGCCCAGGGGATTCCTAAGCTTATACCCCACACCCAGGTCAGTAAATAAATAAAAATTGTGTCTAACAAATGTGGAAGAATATTATATATGATAAATATTTACAAATTCTGGCTTATTTGTGACCGGCTCTGCAATTATTTCAGTTTAACAATTGTACTTCCATTACCCTTATAACAAGGTAGAAGATGAATACCACCTAAGAACAATATTAAAACTTAATAATAACTTACACAACATGCTGGCAGGTAAACTCACAATACTCATTCATCTGTCTTATCATTAGTGACATAGATATATATTATTGACATACTTCGGAGGAATGCTATGACAATATACTTATATTCATGCCTCAGTTATTTATATATATGCAAAATAACTTTATGAACCTACATTTTAAAATATATTTCATACATACACCTGCACATATAGGTACATTTCCAATTATCATTCTATAACATGGATACTTGGATTTTGATGGGATGTTTTGATTTTTCTTGTGAAGAATAGTGGATGCTCTAGATTGGGTAACTCAGTCATCATTCCATTCTTTTGCAAAGAGTAAATGAGGTTCTAGCTATTAAATATATATGTATGGAATTTAAAAGGTGGAGGTAAATGGGGAAAAAAGCCATCTACCTATTCCCTTGGAGCATTTTAATTTTTCTCTGAAACTGCATTCTAGTGTCTATTTTCCAGATTTCTGGGCAGGAAAAGATACACGTTAGTAGCAATGGCTTTTTATTCTGGAGTATGGGAATGGAGTTTATTTAGTCTTGAATTTCAATTCTGGTGGTCAGAGTAGCTTTCCTGGTGAATTAGTTCTGGAAGACATTCCTGTAGTTTGAGACTAAGGCCCACTCTTTTTCTAATCTTTCCAATACTTTTGTACATACTTAATTCTCTGAATTTCATCTAGATTAAAATACACAATTTGTTTCTTTTGCTTATACTGTATTTTGACTGATAAAAATATACTATAATAAATGCCAATCTTTAAGGATTGGAATCTAGTTTGGGTGAGTATGAAAGCAGGGAGTATTCCCTCACCCCTGGGAATTGAATAGTATTAATATATTGCATATAGGATGGGGCGCCTGGGTGGCTTAGTCGGTTAAGCGTCCGACTTTCGCTTAGGTCATGATCTCGCGGTTCGTGGGTTCAAGCCCCGCGTCGGGCTCTGTGCTGACTGCCAGCTCAGAGCCTGGAGCCTGTTTCAGTCTGTGACTCCCTCTCTCTCTGACCCTCCCCTGCTCACGCTGTCTCTCTCTCTCTCTCCTAGAAATAAATAAAAAATAAAAAAAATAAAAATAAAAAAAAATATATTGCATATAGGAGCAAAAATAGTTACTTAAATTATCCTCTAGAGTTATCCTGCATAAAGCACCTATTGAAGGCAAGTTTTTGGTACTTAAAAGACCATTAAGGTGGGGACAATAAAGACAAGAATGAAGGGAAAGCCTGAAAGCCTGACAGAAGACAGGGTTTAGGGTTTAAATTCACAGATCCCGATATAGTCAGAATATCAGAGGGTTTTTGTGACTACACACACACAGACAGAAATGCTCATAGTTCTTTTTTTTCTTAACTCCAATGTAGTTAATATACAGTTTTATATTGGTTTCAGGTTTACAAAATAGTGATTTAGTACTTCCATATAGGACTTAGTACTCATCATAAATGTATTCCTAATCCCCTTCAGCTATTTCACCCAGCTTCCCACACCTCTCCCCTCTGGTAACCATCTGTTTTCTCTGTGGTCAAGAGTAGGTTTTATGATTTGTCTCTTTTTTTGTTGTTGTTCATTTGTTTTGTTTGTTAAATTATACATATGGGTTAAATCATATGGTATCTGACTGGGTTACTACCTTATTTCACTTGGCATTATACTCTAGATCAATCCATGTTTCAAATGTGAAGATTTTATTTTTTTATGATAAACTAATATATACCACATCTTCTTTATCCATTCATCATTTTTGTCCTTTTATCTATCAATGGACACTTGCTTCAATAGTTTAGCTATATAAGTATTGCTGCAATAAACATAGGGGTGCATATATATTTTTGAATTAGTGTTTTTGTATTTTTTAGGCAAATGCCCAGTAGTGGAATTACTAGATCATAGAGTAGTTGTGTTATTAATTTTTTGAGGAACCTCCATACTGTCTTCCTCAGTGGCTTGTCCTAGTTTGCATTCCCACTAACAGAGCATGAGAATTCCTTTTTGTCCACATCCTCACACATACTTGTTGCATTAAATGTGTAGATTGCTTTGGGTACAATAGACATTTCAATAATATAAATTCTTCCAATCCTTGAATATGGAATATTTTTCCATTTCTTTGTGTCATCTTCAAATTTTTTCATGAGTTTTTAGTAGTTTTCAGAGTACCAGTCTTTCACCTCTTTAGTTAGGTTTATTTCTAGGTATCTTTTATTTTAGGTGCAATTATAAATGGAATTGATTCCTTGATTTTTATATCTGTTGCTTCATTATTGTTTACAGAAATGCAATGGATTCCTGTGTGTAGATTTTGTATCCTGCAACTTTAATGAATTATTTATCAGTTCTATTGATTTTTTTAGTGGAGTCTTTAGGGTTTTCTCTATATAGTATCATTTCATCTGCAAATATTGGAAGTTTTACTTTTTTTCCTATTTGGATGCTTTTTATTCCTTTTTCTTGTCTGATTGCTGTGGTGAGGGCTTACAGTACTGTTTAATAAAACTGGTGAGAGTAGACATCCTTGTCTTGTTCTGACATTAAGGGATAAGCTCTCAGGTTTTCCCTACTGAGTATGATGTTGTATGTGAGTTTTTCATATAATTTCCTTGTTATGTTGAGGTATATTATCTCTCAGCCTACTTTTTAAAGGATTTTTATTATAAACGGATGTTGCATTTTGTCAAATGCTTTTTTTTTCCATCATGGAATGATCATATATTTTTTATCCTTTCTCTTATTGATGTGATATATCATCTTGATTGAGTTGTGAATATTGAACCACCTTTATATGCCAGGAATAAATCCCAATTGATTGTGGGGAGTGATTTTTTAATGTGTTGTTGGATTTAGTTTGCCAATATTTTGTTGAGGCTTTTTGCAACCCTGTTCATCAGATATATTGGGCTGTAGTTCTCTTTTATTCTGGTACTTTTACCTGGTTTTTGTATCAGGATAATGCAAATGACATATTGGATGAATGGTTACTATACAAAACCTATAAAAAAAAAAAACCTCATAGATGAATTTGGAAGTTTTCCTTCCTCTTCTATATTTTTGGAAAAATGTTGAGAAGAATATATATTAAGTCTTCTTAAACGTTTGGTAGAGTACTCCTGTGAAGCCATCAGGATAGATACCCATAATTCTAATAAGGACAAGATCAATAACATCAACGAAATCAGAAACAGAGCCTACTAACTAGTTATAGATAACATGATACCCAGGAATAAAACTAACCAAAGTGGCGAAAGATTTGTACTATGGAAACTATTAAACACTTATTAAAGAAATTAAAGACAAAAAGAAATGAAGAAAAAAACATCCCATACTCATGGATTAGAGGAAAAGATATTGTTAAAATGTCTATACTACTTAAAGTAATCTACATATTCAAGCAATTCCTATCAAGATAACACCAGTATTCTTCACATAGCTAGAGCAAGCAATCCTAATATTTGTATGGAACCACAAAAGACCCCAAATAGCTAAAACAACCTTGAAAAAGAAAAGGAAATCTGGAAGCATCATAATTCCAAACTTCAAATTATCTTACAAAGCTGTAATTATCAAGGCAGTATGGCACCGGCACAAAAAAATACATAGATAAATGGAAAATAATAAAAAACCCAGAAATGGACTCATAATTATATGATCAACTAATCTTCAACAAAGCAGAAAAGAATATCCAATGGAAAAAAAAGACAGTCTTTTCAATAAATGGTGTTGGGAAAATTGGACAGGAACATTTAAAGAATGAAACTGGACTACTTTCTTACACCATACACAAAAATAAATTCAAAATGAATATAAGACCTAAATGTAAGGCAGGAAGCCATCACAATCCTACAGGAGAAAGTGGGCAACAACCTCTTTGACCTTGGCCACAGCAACTTCTTACTAGACATGTGCCCAGAGACAAGGGAAACAAAAGCAAAAATGAACTATTGGGACTTCATCAAGATAAAAAGCTTCTGCACAATAAAGGAAACAACAAAACTATAAAGCGACTGATAGAATGGGAAAATATATTTGTAAATGATATATTGGATAAATGATTAGTAACCAAAACCTAGGAAAAATTTATCAAACTCAATGTCCAAATAACAATCCCATGAAGAAATGGGCAGAAGACATGAATAGACATTTTTCCAAAGAAGACATTCACCTGGCTAACAAACACATGAAAAGATGCTATGAGAATGGCTAAATTAACAACTGAGGAAATAAGAGATAATGGCAAGGATGTGGATAAAGGGGAACACTCTTACACTGTTGGTGGGAATGCAGACTGGTGTAGCTACTCTGGAAACAGCTTGGAGGTTCCTCAAAAACTTACAAATAAAACAACCCTATGATCCAGCATTTGCAACACTAGGTATTTTCCCAAAATTTACGAAACAAAAAACAAGAACAAAAAAACTTACTCAAAGACACACATGCACCCTGATGTTTATAGCAGCATTTTCAACAATAGCCAAATTATGGAAAGAACCCAAGTGTTCATCAACTGATGAATGGATAAAGAAGATACACATATATGTATATCTAGATATAGGTGTGTGTGTGTGTATATATACATACATACATAGACATATATACAAACACATATTTTTCATACAGTGGAACATTACTCAGCCATAAAAGAAAAAGAAAATCTTGCCATTTGAAATGACATTGATGGAGTTAGTCTTATGCTAAGTGAATAAGTCAGTCACAGAGAGACAAATATCTAATGATTTCACTCATATGTGGAATTTAATAAAACAAATGAACATAGGGGAAGAAAAGAGGCAAACCATACAACAGACTCTTAACTATAGAGTACAAACTAAGTGATGTTGGAGGGGAAGTGTGTGTGTGTGGGGGGGATTGGTTGAGGGGATGATGTGTATTAAGGAGGGCACTTGTGATGAGTACTGGATATTGTATGTAAATGTTGAATCACTATGTTGTACACCTAAAACTAATATTACATTGTATGTTAACTAACTAGAATTTAAATAAAACCTTGAAAATATACATACACAAAATGAAGAAACAGAGCCTAATCATATAATTTGCTTTATTATAAGTGAAATTCTCACCCATATGTGAAAGTTAAAATAATTCATTTGGAAATAATCTAACAATTGGAATGAGGATATTTGTATGATATCAAATTATTCTGAACATCCTGAACTCCTCAGAAAACATTGGGTAATACTAGCTAAAATCCCTAATTCCCTTCCTGATAAATTTACTCCTACATATATGAGACCTCATCTAATGCAGCATTTTATGGTTATTTTTGTTGATTAAATTTTTAATGTTTTGTTTTAGCAAATCGATCACAATATTCCTGATGGTTAATCTCTGCCACTTCTTATTTCCTTCAGACAAATAACTAGTCTCAGATTTAAGCTTGCTCTAAAGGTGCAGGTGGAATATTTTACCCAGGAGGTAAAAACCTACACAGCAAAGTAATTGTAAAATGATGCTAATTAATTTAGGAACTAACCTGATAGCTATGTACACCAGTATATTTTAACAATGCTAGAATAACTAGAAAAATACAACTTTAAACTAAGCCTATTACATTAGTGTGGGTATACTTACTCATATTCTGGGAAAGATTTAACAGATTGCTCAACTCTTTGGCAAGAAATCTAGACCCAGTGGTGTACTACACTAAATGAAGTGGAGGTTACAGAATTTCATTGCTGTAATGAAAAAAAAAGAGTCCAAAGGCAGGCTGAAAGCATTGCTGAAATAATTTGTCATGTACTCACCTGTTTGACAAATATAGCTCCAAGAAGATCCAAGGTATACTTCAGGTGGCCATGTTGGTATAGCTATCCTCTGCAAATGGAAATAAAAGTATTAATATAACTATTGAAATAGGATCTTTGGTTATCATGGTGGTCATGTAATTCCAGAATAATAGAAGGCAACTACTATGGTGTCTGATGATCATAATGGTTACCAGGACACAGTGGTAGACATAATACTTTTAAATGTAGTCATCTTTGGCTTTAGCTAATTGATCATATTTTCTCTAGGATGGAAATCAGTGATAAGCCTATAAAAGGATACTTGATTGTGAAACTAAAATCATAAAATTCACTTCTGAATAGAGTTCTAAAGAGATTCACTAGGGTTGTAACCAAAGACTTTGATCTAATTTTCAGATATGAGTTATTCCACAGAGATTGGCCCCTCGAGTGAAGGGGAAACTGTACATCTTGAGAAAGGACTTTTAAAACCGCTATAAATATATTCTCCAATGTTTCCAGTCAGCACTCCCTAAACTGATCAAAGTCCATCTACAAATATGCCTTTATACTGAAGAAAGAAATAGACAACTGAACACTGGTTCTGAACTGATGCCAATTCTCAGTAATCATAATTTTTATATTATATGTATCAAAATGCCTTAAACAGCTATAGGGGCCAAAGTTATATCTATACCAATACACTTACACATGTGTGCATATATTTGTATATGTATGTGTGGGTATAAATACATATATTTTTTTCTCTCTCCTTTTGTTACAAAAGTTAACATTCTTTCTTTTAAGCAGCTAGAATGAGGGACTCATCACAGTGGCCACATTACAAGGTCACAGTTAAGACAAGGCTTTAGAGTATAAACACCAGGAAACTAGGTGCTCTTTTCGATTTTTAGCCCAGTACTCAAGTTCTTCTACCTCCACTGAGTTAATATCTTTTCAATATTTCAATAACTTTCAATATCATATTGAAAGTTGCACCAAATTTGGTTATCATTGCAACTTTGGTTAGATAGCTCACCTCATTTTTCAAACTTTCTAAAGATGAGTTTAGGCCTTTTCTTCTGGGAGAGACATCTAACGAAACGCTGTAAAACTGATTGACCTTGAAAAATGAAAATACAAATCAGTTGGGCTTCAAAAACATAAGATTATAAGGATGCTAGACTTGGAATCTGCTAGACTTCAAGACAATTGAGACTGAGAAATCAGAGACTGTACAGCCTCAAGACTGAGGTTGTAAAGTGCAGATTAAAAAGTAGTAGCTAGATTGTAATGCCATATGAGCCTGAAAGATTGTTGGATGTTGATGATGCAAGACTATGAGATGCAGCTGTCAAGAGATGGGGAGATTATGAAATCAATGTGATTTGTTCCTGCTCTCCCCTGTACCCCAGCTTCTGATTTCTCAGCAAAATCCTCATGTAGGAGAATCTTACAGAAAGTATGGTCTTTGCTTTGGGTGTTACTCTAAATCCAACAAACCAACTAATTGATTTGTCAAGATTTTCTGGTATTTCCTAATCTAAGCAAAGATTATTCTTCTATGCTAGGCTTGCTCTTCTGTCTGCTCAGCACCCAATCTTATCATCTGGCCCCAAGTAGAAAAGCCTCTTCTTCATCTATGAATGACTCATTCCTATCCATGTCAGTTCTTTTAGATTTTTTATGTCCATAGGTCTCCCATGGTTTAAAGGAGAAGTATGACTTTTTTAAAAAGTATATACATACATATATACATATATATGTATGTTTGTATATATATCTGGTTTCTTGTTTTCGTGGTATGAGCACTTGAATGCTCATTTGTTTTATAACAGAACCTGTATATGTTTTAATAATTAAGAGATTATATTGGTCTGGGTTCTCCATAGTACAGAGTTTTTGCTTTGTCTTTGTTTTCTAATTATTATTTTTTATCTTTCCTGAAAAAGAAATAAAAAAGCAGTACTAAGAAATAACTATTACAATATATGACAAGAATGCATTATATGATTTTTTAAAGATCATTTTGGCATGTACCTAAATGTACCTAAAACCAAAGAGTTTCTTTGTAAGTGATGGCTGTCTGTAAACAACAAGAATACCCAGTAATACACTCACATGTCCATGACATACTTGTCATGATTTTATAATAAGGCGTACCTTGGGAATAATAATGAATTTTAAATAAATGCATTATGTCAATACATGAGGTGCTGCCCTCCTACAATGACTGTGAAGGGCAACACTCATAAAACTTTTCTCTTTTGAAGTAGACAGTATCCAAGGGATACAGGAGTGCTGATGCATAGGGGCACATGT
Organism: Hyaena hyaena; assembly: GCF_003009895.1. Classification (NCBI taxonomy): domain Eukaryota; kingdom Metazoa; phylum Chordata; class Mammalia; order Carnivora; family Hyaenidae; genus Hyaena; species Hyaena hyaena. The sequence goes on along the minus strand of NW_024082977.1, from coordinate 23,590 downwards.
TCATAGCAGCACTCTCAACAATAGCCAAATCATGGAAAGAGCCTAAGTGTCCATCAATGGGCGAATGGATCAAGAAGATACGGTTTATCTATACAACGGAACACTACATGGCAATGAGAAAGAATGAAATCTGGCCATTTGTAGCAACGTGGATGGAACTTGAGGGTGTTATGCTGAGCGATATAAGTCAGGCAGAGAAGGACAAATACCATATGTTTGCACGTATAGGAAGATTAGGAGGAACTTAACGGAGGACCGTGGGGGAGAAGAAGGAGAAAAATAGTGGGGGAGAGCGAGGGAGGCAAACCATGAGAGACTCTTGAATGCTGATGGGGGTGGGGGAGAGGGGGAGGGGGGTGATGGGCATGGAGGAGGGCACTTGTTGGGATGAGCACTGGGTGTTATATGGAAAGCAACTTGACAATAAACTATTTAAGAAAAAATAAAAATGAAATTTTAAAGATCTAAATAAATAAATAAATAAATAACACTTCATTTGCCAGGAAAAAATATAAAGTCGATAGCAGCTATTACAGCATGAATAGGAGAATCTGATGTCCTGGTTTCAAATTCTGAAACCACAAGCAACTGTTTTGCAATCTTGACTAACTTGACTAACCACTCTATTCTCTAATATCTAGTCTCTTCATCTGTAAATTAGACACAGCCTTACCTTAGAACATATTGTGGGTTGAAACAATATAAGGCTGTCAAAGTATTTAGAACTATGCCAGAAAGAAAATGCTCAGTAGATACTAAATACAATTATCTTTAGAAGAACAACAACAAAAACAAAGACCAACTATTTTATGAATGGTGATATACCTTAATGGCTATGCCTGTATTCAGTAGTTTTGCCTTCCAACTCATTTTCTGTATTGTCTCCAGAGAGATAATTCTAAATACAAATATGAATCCTGTCATTCCTGTTTATTGCTCTTCTTTTGACCCCTTTGCCTTTATAAATAGATAAAATAGATGATTTCCTGAAAGTTTTCTGTAAATAGTTTTGAACTAAATTCTAAATATCTACTAGCCTTTTCTTTTTTTATATTTGTTTTAATTTTTATATTAGAGAGAGAGAGAGAGAACAAAAAGGGGAGGGACAGAGAGAGAGGGAGACAGAGGATCCAAGCAGACTCTGTGCTTTCAGCACAGAGCCAGATGTGGGGTTCGACTCATGGACTGTGAGATCATTACCTGAACCAAAGTCAGACACTTAACTGACTAGGCCACCCAGGTGCCCTCTACTAGTCTCTACTAATCCTCACAACTTATAAAGAAAAAATACTTTGGTAGTAAAATATAATTTAAATTCTTTTCTCTTTTACAGCCAAATTCCACGATATATTTTCTGCAAAAAAAATATGTTCTTAACCTTGGAAATAGTCTTCACTTTGTAATTTGTTGAACTAGATATGAATGCGATTTCATGTCAACTACTTGTATGACCTCAGATTCACTCTCTTGTCTTTGGCTTAGACTTCAACTATACATGAAGGGATTTTTAATTATGATCACTAAGGTTCCATTCATATTTTTAAATACTTTTAAATTAATAATACTTTCTTAGTATGGCTGATTTATTTTTTTTAATTTTTTAATGTATTTTAAAATTTATTTCTGAGAGAGAGAGCGAGCGAGAGAGAGAGAGTGAGCGAGCATGAGCAGGGAAGGGTCAGAGAGAGAGGCAGACAAAGAATCTGAAGCAGGCTCCAGGCTCTGAGTTAGCTGTCAACACAGACCGACATGGGGTCATGACCGTGAGATCATGACCTGAGCCGAAGTCGGACACTTAACCGACAGCCACCCAGGTGCCCCTCAGTATGGCTGATTTAAACAAATCATTTTAATTCTGTTAAATCATGGAGCTTTGAGAATATTATTTAAATATCAGTTGCCAAAAATTACTAATTAGTTTAGTAGTTACTCAAAAAATGTAACTTCCATCATTGAAATAAGTATGGATATTTTGAAGCTTGAGGTTTCCTTAAAACCTAAACTGGCCATTCTTGAATAATGTTCTTTAAATTGCAGGAATATAAAGTTGCTGTAATGGTAATATTATTTTGCAATGTATATTTCAGTGTATGACAGTCACAAATAATAGTACTTTAAACATTTATCTTCAAAGGAAAGAAAATGTGGGGCCTAAATGATGTCCATGTAATACAGCTTGACTGCAGCAAGGATTATGATCTTTGATCTTTCCCCTACCTTATTAGAACTCAAGGAGCCCACAGTCAAGCCCAATAGATATATTAAAGCTGAAGGCACAACATTATTAAAGTAATGTGCTCACTCTTGCTACTGATAGGGCTGTATGACTGAATACTGCCCGAAGCACCAAAAGTGAGTTTTTTGAGTCACAGCTGAGGTATTATTTAGGTCCTGTTCAAATGTGACTTAGCCTTTTGTGGAAGAGATTGCCAAATCTTTCTTTTCATTTTTAAAAAGTAACCAAGATATTAAAACTTGAGCCAGCTATGCATTCAGTGCTTCTTTCTCACTTCTTTCTCTGGCCAAAACTTAAGAAAAATTTTTAACAAGGGGTACACTCAATATATATTTCTATTGTAGAAAAATCTATCAGTATATAATACTCTAAACGTGTGTGTGTGTGTGTGTGTGTGTGTGTGTGTGTGTGTGTGTGTAAGGCAAGAAAACCCCTATCATGAAAAGAATTATCATCAAGGGAGCATAAAGAATATAACTGATAATGGCAAATATTTCTTGTGGATAGATGGACTTGAATTGTAATCATTCAATGACTTATTTTTTTACTTGTGACCTATGAAATATACATTGATTTTTATTTATTTTATTGAAACTGTCTTTTTTGTAAGTTTTTTTTCAGAGTGTGCCTGAGTATGGTAATCTGTCATTAATATCAAAAAATGGCAGAATTGTGGTTGAGTTCTCACATCTTATCCTTATGGCTATCGATGGTGATGCTCTTAGGTATAAAACAAACAGATACCAACAACAACTCTAACTTCCAAGGTTGGCCAAACCTTGGGACAGTTAAGGATCTTAAAGGGAGACACATAGGATTGAAGTCTATGACTTGGTTCTATCATTTTTTGAAAAATATGTAGGTATAGAAGCAGTTGCACTTCTTAAAAATGTGGGGTATTCAATTGATACTTAAGTTGTTTGAAAAGATAAAACAGAAAGGATACAATGAAACTCACAGTATAGTTTTCATAGTTTCATTTTCAAACACTGAGATAACTCCTGCTGCTGCCACTATGGGTTATGTTCAGGAATGACTTCTGCTTATATCAAAAAATCAAGATGGGTTTGGGGAATGTTGTAAACTGAATTTGTATCTCTCCAGGATTCATAGGTGAAGCTCTAACTCCCAAGTGACTGCATTTGGAGATAATTACCTTTAATTAAAGTGAAGTGAAATTATAATGGTGAGGTCCTAATCCAGTAAGACTGTCCTTATAACAAGTTGAAGAGACATTAGGAGCACTCATGCATTGATAAGTGACCAGAGGAGGACTGTCAAGAAGACAAGAAGCCAAGGAGAAAGATCTGTAATCCAAAGAGAAAGGTCCCACTAGTAACCACTTCTGCTGGCACTGCTTGCTTGGAACACCAGGCTCCAGAACTCTGAGAAATTAAATTTCTGTTGTTTAAGCAACTCAGTCTATGGTGTTTGGTCATGGTAGCCCTAGCTACCTAATACATAGAATATAGGAGTTCTTGGCTGAGAAATGCATAAAAGCCAACAACGGATTGGGGTGCTTACATCTGCCATATGAGATGTCACAGAGACACATGAGGCAATATTTTCTTGTATTGTTATCTCAGTAGCCATTCTCAGTAAGGTGAGGAAATCTTATGAACAAATAATATTTTTTGAATATGCTGACCTCCCACATTGTTTGGTGAATTTTGTGCTGACTCAGCAAAATTAAGATTCTGAACTGAGTACTCGACATAGCCCTCCTGATTTAACCTTGCCCTCATAGAGTACAATGGGATGCCTGAAAGGTGTATGAGTAGAATGGGCTGATCTCAACTAACAAAAAGTAAGACACCTTTTACTTTAGCATAGTTGTCTGCTCCTACGCAGAATTTTATGTAGCATGAGCTCTTTGATATGTTAACTAGCTGACTAAAAAGGAGCTGTTCTTTTGTATCAAATCTAGATCCTCTATTGCTAAAAGCTCACTTCAGTGGCTATCTTGAAAAAGAATGAAAAAAGACTGTTGGCAACTGTTGTATGATGGAGAGATACTTACTCCCACAGTAATGGGAGGTTTTCTTTATTTTTTTTTAAGTTTATTTATTCATTTTCAGAGAGAAAGAGAGAGAGAGGAGAGAGAGAATCTCAGGCAGTCTCCATGCTGACACAGGGCTCAAATTCATGAACCATGAGATTACAACGTGAACCAAAATTGAGTCAGACACTTAACCAACTAAGCCACCCAGATGCCCCAAGGGTGCCTTTTGATTTTCTGATTCTTGACAACATATAGAAGAAAAAAAAAACAATTGGTAAATTCAACCTTTGGAGTTGGTGTGAAAATAGAATATTTATTAGCAAACACAGTTTATTGTCACCTGAATTCTTTCCTCTATATTTTAAAGATTTCTCTTTATGATTGTCCCAAAAGAGACCTTTGACATTTTTTTGCCTCTTGACATGAACATATGCCAGGCACTATATTTGTTGACTGTAATCATATTTGTCTATCTTGAGACTTTTTCCCTTTATAAAATTTTATGTGTATAATTTACCAGATACAAGATATCCCACTACCATAGTTACCACTAGAAACCCAAAGTTCTGACAATATAGGGTACATACTTGACAAATATTCTATGGTCCAAATTCATAGCAATAGATCCTTACAGAAAAAAAAATAGTTTAATAGATTGTCAGGGATGAATTTTTAAAGGATGCTTTATCTCTTAAATATCTCATTGACTATAATAACATGCATTCTAATTATCCATTATGTGTGTGTCCTTAAAAATTACAAGGAATTTGCCAATATATCATAGTGTTGCAAGGATAAAATCATGTTGATGTCAGACTAAGGTAACAAATCACTTGCTTAGAAAGGATAACATAGGAACCAACAGTGGGATAGGGAGAACCTTTATGATCATCTTCTTAAGAACATCTTTTTAAGAAGCAGACCTGAAAGTCCTTCATGTCACCTCATGCTCTCCTATCTTCAGTATATGGTAATTCTAAAAGCTGAGGATCTAATGTGAGTGGTGAGGGGCAAATTGAGGCAAGGGCAGCAGCAGAGACAAGGGGCCTGGCAATATATTTTAAAGTCAGATATGTGGCTTAATTTTCCTCATTCATCATCGTGCTTTATGGCACACATTAAACATTTCCTCTAACTGCTCACCAGGTATCTTATCTCTTTATTCTCTAAGTCTTGTCTCCCTCCCCCCACCAGCCACTGTCAAAGTTTAAATATGACAAAATTATATTCCTATTTAAAACCAATAATCCCTATAGCTCTGCTCTGAGGATAAAGACTTAAATCTTTTACATGGACCCATAGTTACAGTCATTGTTTGCTTCTCTGCCTTCTTCTCACAGCATGTCCTTCTCAGTACCACCTACTCCAGGCACACTGGGCCTGGTTTTCATTCCTATAGTCTACTGAGCTCTATCTGCAACATTATTATTGCACATGTTGTCCTACATCTAGACCTTACTCCATCTCTGCTTCTTTATTTTCCATTTTGCCAAGATCCTTAATAAATCAGCTTAGGTTTTAATTATATGAGGATGTTTTTCAGGACCTTCAAGTCTAAGTCAGTAATCTGTATTACCTTTTCTCATAAGACTGAACCCCTTTCCACCATAGCACAGAGTGGTTTGTATTTATGCATCACTTAGTAATTACTTAATTTCTCTCTTTCTGCTATAGAATCAGGGCCATAGCTCTTTGTTCATCTCTGATTCATCCATGTTTAACATGTCTTTTACACATACATACACAAAAATTCTTAGCAAATATTTGGGGTTTTTTTGTTTTTTTTTCTAATAGTTTATTGTCAAATTAGTTTCCACATAACACCCAGTGCACATCCTAATAAGTGCCCTCCTCCATACCCATCAGCCCCCCTCCCCCCCAAACCCATCAGTCCTCAGTTTTTGTCATCATTCAAGAGTCTCTCATGGTTTGCTTCTCTCCCTTTCCCCCACCATTTCCCCCCTTCCTCTCCCCCTTGTTACTCCGTCAAGTTCCACCTAATCCTCCTATATGTGCAAACATATGGTATTTGTCCTTCTCTGCCTGACTTATTTCGCTCAGCATAACACCCTCAAGGTCCATCCATGTTGCTACACATGGCCAGATCTCATTGTTTCTCATTGCCATGTAATATTCCATGATATAGATAAGCCACGTCTTCTTGATCCATTCGTCTGCTGATGGATACTTAGGCTCTTTCCATGTTTCAGCTATTGTGAGAGTGCTGCTATGAACACTGGGGTACATGTGCTCCTATGCATCAGCATTTCTGTATCCCTTGGGTAAATTCCTAGCAGTGTTATTGCTGGGTCATAAGGGAGTTCCATTGTTAGTTTCCTTAGGAACCTCCACACTGTTTTCCAGAGGGGATGCACCAGTTTAAATTCCCACCAACAGTGAAGAAGGGTGCCCGTTTCTCCACATCCTCGCCAGCATCTAGAGTTCTCTGATTTGCTCATTTTAGCCACTCTGACTGGCGTGAGGTGGTATCTCAGTGTGGTTTTGATTTGTATTTCCCTGATGAGGA
>NW_024082977.1:0-12767 GCF_003009895.1 Hyaena hyaena | reverse complement strand
GGTTTTAAAGACCTGTTATGCACTCTGTATCTATGAGCGTTGCTATATCCAAGAAGACTCTTTGACTTTCTAGGGCCTATCCTTTTAGAGAGTGTTTTTTGAGTGTTATCTCTTGGTCTCTCTTGTTGGGACCTTGGTTATTTTATTTTCTTTTTCGTAGTGATATTTGGGACTCTCCACCTTGTGTACTCTGGCTTGTTTCTTGAGGTAGCCCTGGAAAAGAAAACAGAGACACAAACAGACAGGGAGCAGGAGCACAGAAACGCACAGGCTAATTCAACTAACATGCATAGCGAGAGTGAATACAAAAAAGTTAAGAGAAATGATGGAGGGAAGGAGAATAATAGGGAGTGAAAAATACATAAAAGGGTCAAAAAGGAGAAAAGAAAATGAAAAAAGAAGAAAACCGATGGACAAAGAACGGTTTAAAGCATATAACCAGATTTCCCAGCTACAGTTAAATAGCCGTGTGTATGCAGTGCTGGTTGAGGAGCATAGAGAAAGAGAGAGAAGACAGGGCAGGATGAGGCAAAATTGGAAATAGAATGAACAGGCAGAAGGAATAAGAAGTTTTTTTCAAAGAGGTAAAGGGTAGAATATGGTTGATTAGGTGAGAGAAGGATGCTGGTATTATCCAGAGATACTATATAGTCTAAGTACTACTGAGAGAAAGAGATGAAAATGTCGGTAGGTGTAGAATTTATATTTACAGAATGGACTCCTTGTGATTGTTTAAGCAAGCCAGCGACCAGAGTTAATCAGGTCAGTGTTCTGGGGAAAAAAGAGAGAAAAGGAAAGAGGAGGAAAAAAAAAAAACGGAGGAGGGCACCTCTCAGGCAGGGATGGGTGTGGCGTGATCCAATGCCTCAGCGGGAGCTCTGCCTTGGCGGTTGTGGGGAGGAGAGTGACGGTGCAGCAGTCCCTTCTTGATCCAAGCACTGCACCTCGCTTTTTTGGGCATGTAAACTCCCCGTACCGGGGACACAGCCAAAGTTGGTTGCACTCTTCAACCTAGGCCACTTCCAATCTCCAAATCCCATTCTGTGTGCCCCGCTGAAATTGCCTTAGTCACAGCTTCCCAGGCAACCCCCTCGGGGCAATTCCACCCACCTGCGGAGCTCTGGAGGTGGAGTCAGAATCGCTGCTTCCTTCCCTGGGTCGGGCTGGGAGCATGGGCGGGGGCTTGCCTGCCGGGTGCGCCGAGTCCGAGCCCGCTGGAGTGAGGAAAACCAGGTCCCTCTATGCTCCTCACCCAAAACACGAACTCACAGGCAATTTTCCCAGTTTTTAGCTCTTTGCCTTCCCTCTCAATTCCCAGCCAGCCAGGAGCGCACACGCCCGGTGTCGCGTGGCTCTTTCAGGGACCCCAGCCGCCCTGGAGCTACAATGGCGGCAGGCGCGCTGCCACTCTGAAGTCCAGCCGCCAGGAGGCAGCACAAAGAAGCAGTTTGTGTGCTCAGCCCCCACCCCCCACCCCGCCCCGGGACCAGTTGGCACGAGGGGACCTGGCGTGAAGGTATTTGGCAAGTACCGTCTTTCTCTGCCCCGAGCGGAAGTTTTTCCCCCCGAGCGGAGGTTTTTCTGTTTCGGACTCTCTCTTTTTCCCCTCTCACTCCCTGTAGAGGGTAGAGGGGGATCGCCTCCCACCCTGGAGTCTCCGATCCTTGCCTGTTTTTATCTTCCCCTGTTCGCATTCACGTTAGAATGCTCTCTCAGTGGATTCTGCGTCCTTTTTCTCCCAATCTCTCAGGTTTTGTAAGGTTTCCAGTGGCTTCAGATCTTTTCTGTGTGATGTATGGGCGCGAGTGCAAGTACGGAGCTCCTTACTTCTCTGCCATCTTGCCCCTCCTAGCAAATATTTGTTGAATAAACAAATGGATTTATACTTTGAAAGACTATGTGTTATAACACATTTCCAAAAAGCACTGGTAGTTGGGTATATCTATTTGTAATATATAGTTGTGGTTTTTAAAGATGCATTTTGAATAATATGCATCTTAAGTAGCAAATAAGAAATTGTTAAAGTAATGAACAAATACTTGAGACATTGGAAAACCTGATAAAAATTATCAGTAATGTAATTATATTTGACAACTTTAATAGATGCAGAGGATAATAATGAGTGATCATGTCCCTTGGCATTGATGCCAACATGGTTTTAATGCTTGAGTGTGCTATAGCATGTACTAACATTCAAAGTCAAAATTTTGTCCTAAACGATAACTTTGTAGAATGAAACTATCTATATTTGCTGGAGGCAGCATCTTTTTCCACACTGATCAAGTTCCTACAACTTCTTGTAAAATGAAAAGGATAGGCCAGCTCAATGTCTTAGCATATTGTGGGCATAATTTCTGAATTTGTCCATTAAACAAATCTAGAGCAAGAGATACGTCATTCTTGTTCTTGATAACAAGCAGATGTTCAGAGCAGCTTGTGTCCAATTATGATACAAATATTTAAAATGTGCATTGATATACAGTCTTCAGTCTTTGTAATCAGAGGCAAAGATGAGAGTGCTTTTTCTTAGAATTTATTTTAATGATGCTATAATGGATAGCAAAAGCTACAATGAATAAAGTCAGTGCTGGCAGGTGGCATAAAATCCGAAGATGAACTATCCTCCCAAACTCCACAATGAAGGTTTAGTGGTTGCATTTTATTCACGCTGCTTCTTAATACCACTTAGCCACGATGGCCGCATCAACCACACATCACTTCCAATGTTTTTCTAAATTATATTATGGAATAAATGGCTTATAGTTGAATCTCTTGTGGAAAGCAACAAAATGCCACAAGGTAAATTAGGTTACCTTCGGGGAATCACTTTCAAAGCCTTAGGGATGGAATTTAGGACATCCTATCCCAAAATATAGCACCTTCGCATGTTGAATATTTTAAGTTGAAGAAGTATGAGAAAATATCAGAAGCAGGAAGGTCACTCTAATTTTCCCCTAACCCTTCTCTCTTAAAGCACTCTATACGAAAGGTATCCTCCCTATACCAGAGGAGCAGATCATTTTTAATTCAGGAGACAGGACTCTGAGAAGAATCCAAACAGGCTTTGCTAAGCTTCCCAAAGTTTATTATACCTACATCACAGTTTGCCTCATCATATTTCTTCATGACTACCTACTCTCATCAAGCCTAGTATAAAAATACTCAGGTTTGGGGTGCCTGGATGGCTTAGTCAGTTAAGCAACTGACTGAGGCTCAGGTCATGATCTCACAGTTTGTGGGTTCAAGCCCCACTCTGGGCTCTGTGCAGACAGCTCAGAGCCTGGACCCTGCTTCAGATTCTGTGTCTCTATCTCTTCCCTGCTCATTTTCTGTCTCTCTCTCTTTCAAAAATAAATAAATATTTTTTAAAATCCTCAGGTTTAAGTGTTTCTTTGGGTTTTTATTTCCTTATGAAAGCTTCTGTGTCACAAAATTTATGTCGAATAAAGTTATGTCTTTTTCTTCTCTTACTCTGTCTTTCTCAGTTTAATTTTCAAGCCTTGCCAGGGACCCTAAGAGGTTTGAAGAAGATATTATTCTCCCCTACCTACACTGGGAAAACCAGAACAGAAATTAAGAAAATACACCACAAGCATACAAACATTTTCTTTGGTATCTACAGATTTGATTCTTCATCATTCGTATGAACAAGTTTGGATGTGCCTATGTGTGCATGTTTGATGTGTGTGGGTTATGATATATGGGCTTTCTGGACTTCATAGTAACAATTTAAAAAGGTTGTCAGGTTAGGATTCCTTTTACCCAGCCAGCACTCTGTCTAAAGATTGTGATGTGCCTAGCAGAGAGCCTTGAATACAGATGCTCAATAAGTATTTGTAGTATTATATTTTCTAAGACTTCGGATTATTGACTGTATTCTCCTTTAGCAATTCACTTATAAAATCCAGAGTTGCATTTAGAATAAAGTGAATCACTTAAAAGCAGAAGGATATTGGTTTTCTCAGGATTACTTTCATCAATCCTGACTTATAATGATCTTTTATTTCGTCTACTATTCATACTTTTGTAAGATCGTCTCATTTATCAAACAAGTTCAGAATCAATATTAACTAATTGAACAATTAATTTACCAGTTAAATTCCTTAGGAACTAATGAAATGAATAAAACCTGGTCTTATTGTATTATATAATTATTTCTGAACATACCTTCTAAGGAATGTATGATATTAGTTCTGTTAGATTCAGTTGTCTGAGTTTGAAACATTCTGAGACTATATGTAAGAAATGCCCAACCACTCATTTTTTAGATTATGATTATAATTATAATTACTATATTTACACAGCATTAGTGGAATATATGATATGCAGAATATGATAAGATGATTACCAGTTAAAACTTTTATATCTAATAGTGGTAATAAAGTCTATATCATGATTATATAAGACTATGTGTTTTTTTTTAATTTATTTTGAGACAGAGTGGGCACATGTACTGTCATGTGCAAGCATGGGAAGGTGGCAGAGAGAGAAAAGAGAGAGAGAATCCCAAGCTGGCTCTTTGTTGTCAGCACAGAGTCCAATGTGAGGCTTGAACTCAGGAACTGTGAGATGATGACCTGAGCCAAAATCAAGAGTCAGACATTTAACCAACTGAGCTACCCAGTCACCTCATAAGACTGTGTTTTTAGTAATTATTTTCAAACTGCTAATTTATTAGTCTACTATTATTAATTAACTTCCAGCTGATGTCAATAATTAGTCTGTTTATTGAAACAGATGACTCCAGATTGATTAGTCATTCTTGTCTGTCTATATCTGAGAGAAAACATTCAACCTTGTTAACAGGCCTTCTGTCTAGAGCAAGTTTTCATATTTATATCCATAAATAAGTAAAATTTATTTTAAAAAAGATATCCTTTACAAGAGAAATATAGAAGTGCTAATCAGTTCATGTGCTAATTGTTTTTGCATTTATAAATATCTGATAAACATTCTGCAGTAATAGCTTATGATATATAACATTAGTTATAGAAATATTTATATTATGCCATACTGTATTATGCTATGATATTAGGTTATAGAAATATTTGTATTATGTTTCTTCAACTTATAAAAAATTTCAGTGCTTCTATGCAACCAAACAGTGTCTACATATAAAAAATTTGAATAGAAGAGAGTAACCAAATCACTTCCAACGTAATCACCTTCCCAATAAGTTAACCACCATGGGAAGATCTAAAGAAGCAAAACTACTTTAAGTTATAACATCGAATAATCAGCATGATTGGGACAAAAAATATCATTAATATGTAAGTGTTTCTTAGCATTTGCTTTCCTCCTCTAAGGTTTATGTGCAGCTGAAAAAGAACATAACAAAAATAAATGACAATGGACATTTGCTTCAGAATAGGGTGTAGATTACTGAGGCAGTCCAGGAAAAGTGATGTGGAATGAAAGAGATCATATGAACTGGGTAACACGTTGTTTATTAAGTCTGTTAAAACCCAAGGGGAGACTTCACCATGTAGAGAAAACTAAGAGTGAGTGAAATTTTGAGAAATATTTTTTAAAGATACTTTTCATGCATTAAAATTGTTTTCACCCTGATTTCCATGTCCTCAAAAAATGGTATAAAGATTAAAATGAGTTTTAACTAAGTTTTTTTGCTGATGTTAGCTTTTATGAAACTACATTACTTAGGGACTCTGCTAGCTGAGTATCCACTTATATTTTGGTTACGTGTGCTGATGTCTATAACGGAAATGAGGCATTTCAGTTCATTAAAATGCCTTACATTTTCAAGGGAGAGGGATTATAAATTAGCTTTCTTTGCCTAATGTATTTTGCTTATTATAAATAAGTTTGGGTAAAATACTATTGATGGTCTTACAATAAGCAATAATATTATTATATAATGGAAAAATGTTAATTATATGCAAATAATTGCAACAGAAACAGGAATGTTAAAATCTGTGAAATATTCCACATAGGTTTTTACGGATAAGAAGCTAAGAAATTATCTATATCAATATCTATTGTATCTAATCTATGTATCTGTCTACTCATTTATCTACCCATCTATTTATTATGTAAGTTTATAACAGAATTTTTCAAAGGTGAAAATATCTGGAAAAATAAGAAGGTCTTGTAATGGAGGAATGATTAAATATGCATGATGCATTCATAATAGAAAACATTATAGGAGTTTATAAAAAGCAAGTTCGATCTTTATAGATATATTCGAGACATTCCTATGATTTATTATTAAATTAAATGAATCTTTATAATAAAGTGTTTAATATACATTAATTCTTATTTTTCAAGAAAGCATGCTGTGTATATCTTTATGCCTTTCAATTTTTTAAGGGTAGACAATTATATACATGAAAATATACCAAACTAATGAGTACCTTTAATTTCAGGGAGTTCAAATTTGAATATATAAAATATATTACCAATTTCTTTTTTTATAAATTTCATAGTTTGATTTATTATAATTAATAATATTTTTAAAATTATTTTATAAAAATTCAGTGAAATGGAAGGGAAATCAATATATTTTTGGCAAGTAAGTATTTGTACTTACTATAAAAACAAAGACTGACTAATTACAAGGATTTTTAAGCTAAGTATGCTCTCTCCAAATTTAAGTGGCTTACAGTATGTTATGTTATAGTATCAAAACAATAAATATCTATTGATACTGGTTGGATTATGAGAGTAAGGATAACTTTTTATGACTATAATATTTTATGGGAGTTATATTTTAGCCAATATCAAATTTCATTATTTTCTTTATCCAAATACCAGACATTTTGTACATTATAAGGATAGCAACTTTCTACATTTTGAAGTAGTCTCTCCTATTAAATATTGGAACTGAGACTAAAAACCAGTAGAGAAAGTGAGGTATGATGGCTAGAAATTTACTGTGTAAGTAGAGTGACCTTGTAATTTATTTTCAGAAAACGAAAAGAGGTAGAGATATTTTCTTCTTCTTCTTCCTCTGTTGACAATTATGAGCACATGCACGGCCTTTCCAGATGCAAAGTTTAACATTCTGAGATTCTGTGGCATTTTACCCATTTTAGGATTGCAGGGAACCCTAAAGTGATCTGTTGTTTCTTCCTGACTTCTGACCCTGAATAGCATAACAGTTCTCTTTCTATGAGAGTAAAATTGTAAATTAAGGCAGTCACATAGACTTTTGTCTTCTAAGGTTTTGTAAGCAAGTAAGTCACTATTTCTCTCTTAAATCGATCCCTAAATGATTCGAGACACAATTGAAAGAAAAAGTTGAATTGTGTGCCGGTTGTAGTAATGCAGTGGGGAGAAATGGGTAATAGGGAAGTGAGAAGGTCATATTTAGAAGACAGTTAAGGTAGAACAAACAGGATTTCCTGATGAGTTAAATGTAGGATTGCAGGAAGAAGCCAGGGATAACTCTAAGGTCTCATCGAATGCCAAAGATGCCATTAAGAAAAGAAAAGATCATCGGAAGAAACTGATAAGGATTAATCAATGATGTAGTGGAAAATCCAATGGTGGTATTCTGGATGCAATCTGAAGAAAGTGCATCAAAGAAGAGAATCATCAATTGGGTAAAGACACCTTTAAGTCAGTAAAGATGAAGACTAGTCATAAACATGAAGAATAATAGTTGGATTTAAAAACATAGAAGCATAGATATACTTGACAAGAACAGTTTTAACAAACTGATGAGGACTAAGGGAGTAAAGTAACTTATGTCAGATTCAGTTGTATGAAAATTATTTTAAAAAATAATAAATTAATTAATTTATTAATTTATAATAATTAAATTAAACATTAATTAATAATTAATTAATGTTTTCAAGGAAGGCCAAATTTCTGTTAGAGTGACAAAGTTATAGGTATGATCAGAAAGCAGTTTGAGGATGAATATCAGAAAGTGAAGAGGAAGCATTTTAAGAGCTGGGAAAGGGTGAAATAAGGAGACAGAATAGGCATTTGAAGATTTACACAGAGATTGGGTACAGAGGAAAAAGGATGACCTAAGAGTTAGGGCCATCTTTTGTTGACTGCTGTAAAAAGAGATAAAAGAAATAATGATCTCCTAAATGAGGTCATCTAAATATATATTTTAATATTTAATTTTATTCCATTATTATATATTAATATGGCTATATGATATATAATGCATACATATGATTTACTATCACATATGCATTCATATATATGTACACATAAATATATTTATATTTATGTTCCTTATTCCCTGTTCTCATCACAGCTGGATTCTGATTATTCCCTTTTCATAAATGCTAGTCCCACAAACCAATCATTTTTCAAATGTTCTGTACCTTTCCCAGAAGAGGGAATACATGTTACTTTCTCTGTGAGTGATTGCTTCTGTTATAGCACTTTCTAACTGGTGCAGATCCAAAGCTTAGGGAAATGGCTGTATGTATTGTTCTCCTTTTGTAAGCCAAATGGAAAATAGCAGTGTTTTTAAACACCTGTTTTGAGATTTCTGTAGTTACAGAAAATAGTTGAGCATGATACAGATGAGCAGTGAGAACAAACTGAACCCTCAAAGAATAATACAATGATACTCAGCTGTGAAGCAAAATTGAAACAAACAAACAAAATTTGCTTCGAATTTGTAGGAGCAGGTACACTGAATGTTAAATAAAACATTTCCTAAAATACTGCATTTGCCAAGATCACAGGATGCCATCTGTTACTTGGAGTGTGACTTTTCTCTTTTTGGGGGCAGAGGGTATATTGATTAGAATAATAACCAATATGTAAACTTGTGGTTGCATTACCAAGATTTTATAAGACTTTGAATTAAGGTGAAGACTGGAGAAACAGACAGAATTTAACAACCTGTTAATCTCTAGTGTATACATATATGATTTTTCTGTAAACTGAACAGCCCTTAAATAGGCAGTAGTACTTGACAATATATGTCTAATGAATACAATAAAAGTACAATTCAAAGGTGATTTAATTTAGACATTTTTATAATATGTGTTTCCACTAAAATCACATCTGGGAATCTGATATTTTCATGTTAAAAATTATTTTTAAAAGCTTTTATTAAGCTATTGAGGGAACCTACTTACCTCAATAATATAAGTGACAATGACTTTTTAAAAAGATCCTTGGGCTTTGATAGAGGGTAAAGTCACTGATCAGATGTAGCATCATTAATATGAACTTATAGTCTATTGCCTCACCTCACCTATTATTAATTCAACTTGCAGAATTTACTTAATTTTCCAAAATATGCAGTAAAGAAAATTTACAGCAAATTACATTGTAGTGAATAATGCAATCACCCTCACCAGTCTTAAATTAACATAGAATAAGCTGCTGCTGTTCAAAGTTATGATTTAACCAGTTGTTTCCAATCCTGGCTACCCTTCATGAACACAGATTCCCAGGCCCTACCCCATATGTGTCAGACTAGAGTCTCTGGATGAGTCTCATAGTTAGGTTTTATAAGGTCCTCTAAATGATAAAGTCCTAATGCACACTGGAGTTGGAAAACACTGATCGAAGTGATATGAAGTTCTTCTTCCTTAAACATACTTTGAATAAAAAACATGCAGTGATGCATGTAAGATGTCTTTCTTTCTTTCGATTATGGACCAGTATCCAAAATATATGATTAACCATTTTGAAACACTAACACCTCAAACTTGAATTAATTTATTAATTATTAGTTAATTGATTTATTAATTATCTGACAGTTTCTATAGGGTGGCAAGTTGGGTTATAGGTAGTGTAAAGAGGAGATAACAAACGTGATTATGAAGGCAGGAGGGCATAGTAGGCAATTCTTGCATTTTCACAATTGTATATGACACAGCTGATGATAAACCAAGGGCCCAAGCAGGACAACCGGATGGTTCAGTCGGTTAAGTGTCTGACTTTGGCTCAGGTCAGGATTTCATGGTTAGTGAGTTTGAGCCCAGAGTTGGGATCTCTGCTGTCAACACAGAGCCCACTCGGAATCCTCTTTCCCCCTCTGTCTCTGCCCTGGCTCTGCTCTCTCTCTTTCTCTCTCAAAAATAAACATAGGATAGGAGAGGAGAGGAGAGGAAAGGAAAGAGGAAAGAGAAAAGGAAAGAAAAAAGAAAAGAAATGAAAAGGGACCAAGCTCCACCTAACATTCAGTTATGCTAGTGTTTGGTTAACATATAATTTCCAATGAGAAAATTGACCATGATAACTAGGGAAGAGGAATGGCTTACAGGTGGAAAGATTTTCTAAGCCATGTGCTAATACAGACTTCATTATGGCAAGTGATTTCTTCTTAGTATTGACCACATTGTAGTTATTGTCAATAGTCGAATATCACAAAGAGGTACCCAAGTAAATGGGGTCAGATGCTACTGGCTAATTTGTTAGAAAGCTCATGCTACATTTCTTCACTGAATTATGAGATACTCTTAAACTGAGGCGACATACACAGAAGTTGCATGGAAAGACATGACATGAGCCTGAAAATCTGCCATTCAAATCTATCAGTGTTCATAAATTCTGTAATTCCATTATTATTTTTATTTCCATTTTGTCAAACATTGCGCTCTCTTCTAAATGAAAATGTAAGTATTCTTATGCTAACTAATATATTTTACTAGCTTATTAAGATATACATTTTAATATATTTATATATACTTATATAAGTATATTTATATATTTATATTGAGTACCAGATAAGAATAAAATAAATGAAAATAAATGAACACCATAAAGAAGGAAGACCACCATTTTTTTTATATTAATACTTTCTTCTAAATTAGTCTCTTTTTGTTAGTCATTCTTACTAATAACCTGGATTTCTACTACCTTCCTAGAAGTAAAGTAGGTATTTGATCATTGCCATTGTCTGGGGATCCAATATTCAGACTCCTCATATACCCTTAACATATGGCATTCCTGTTCCCATCCCATTTACAATGATGATGTATATTTTTAAGAAAACTTCTCCAAAATTAAACCCTGATAAACTGTTTACCTTGATGAAACAAAGCTAGATTTTATATTTTTCTTTCTGCCTTTGGATATCTCTGGTTGTATAATATTTGTGAAAGAAAAAATATGTAATTTTCTTTAGAGAAAGGCAAAGCAAATTATTAATATGATACTGTCTAGGAGTTAAAAAAACCAACATAATACCCTAAAACTTGCTTAATATGTCTTGCACTAGAATTTGACCTATTTTGTGAGATGGTGTATGTGGAGAGAAAAGCAAAAAAGCACAGAGAGTTTGGCCTAGGGGCATATATTTTTCTCTGAGCTAACAGATTGTTTTCAGAAACCACTGCACAGCTGGCCAGGATTCCTGCTATGCATTCTATGCCATTCCTTGCAGGGTCAGTGGATAATAAAGTTTCCCCCAAACATTATCTAATTCTGGGTGAGGCTTCTAGCTTTATTGCAATCCCTGTACTGGATGATAGACTATGACTGGTATTGGCTCAGCTTCCCTAGACTTGTAAAACAGGAGTTGAGAAGAAATGTTGGTCTGTGAATTTGTCTCAGCTGTAAAAGGCATTTCTCTCGTTAGAATTCTGTTTGTCCTTTTGTACACATATAACTGGGGACAAGAATAAATAAGCAATACTTTAAATATATCAAACTCATGTTTTATATGCACATTTCTCAACTTAGTCCAAAAAATTTAATATTGAGAGGTACCAAATACCCTAAATAATACAATAGCTAATTTTCAAAATTCATAGTTAAATTTGATAGCTTTTTATTTTTTTATTTTACCTATTCTAAAAATATTGGTACAAAATTTGGAGCTGAGATTAGATATGAAAGCATGAGAAGGGTGTTTTGAGTTAATATTTATTTTTAGAATATCTGAAGGGCATATTAGTATAATTCTAATTTGAGCAGATTTTAGTATAAGTCTTTATTGTTTCTTGAGGCAATTTTCTTACCTTTAGGCCCTAGATAGTCTATTATAACCCTATCACAGCTCCAAATCTAAAATTAAGTCTATTGTTTTTTCTGACAAAAGCTAACATTTCTACATTTTCTTTTTTCTTTTTTTTTTAATGTTTTATTTATTTCTAGGAGAGAGAGAGGGAGACAGTGTGAGCAGGGGAGGGTCAGAGAGAGACGGAGTCACAGACTGAAACAGTCTCCAGGCTCTGAGCTGGCAGTCAGCACAGAGCCCGACCCGGGGCTCAAACCCACGAACCGCGAGATCATGACCTAAGCGAAAGTCGGACGCTTAACCGACTAAGCCACCCAGGCGCCCCCTTAGTTCTACATTTTCAATGAATGAGGTCATTAGAGTCTGCCATTACACTGGACAATTTTCTACTTCCCAATTTTGTGTAACAACATGACTCATTTGAACTTTCTTCAATATCCCATATATTCTCTTTGGCTTGAGGAATTAATTATTTCAACAAAAAGAATAACAAATAAGAGTATATATTAAAAATAAGCTTAAATAATTAAAAATCAATATCAAATTGAATTTATTTCATATTGAATATAAAATATAATATTTATCATATATAATAGTTCATTCAATTATGGAAAATGATGTATTTTTTGGAAGTCACTTATGAATATTACCAGTGAAGGATTTTTCTATCACACAAATAGATTTCATACAATGTGATCAACGTGGATTTGTTTACATTTGAACGTAATGCACATAGAAGTGAACTTGTTATTTATTGTGCTCTGTGTTTGCCAGCTTAAGCTACCATAACAAAATATCATGAACAGGTAACTTAGGAGATTCTTTTTTTCTCATAGTTCTTTTTTTTTTTTTTTTTTTTTTT
>NW_024082976.1:0-56952 GCF_003009895.1 Hyaena hyaena | reverse complement strand
CCACCCAGGCGCCCCAAAGTCTTTCTTTTTTTGTTTCTTTTTTTTTTTTTAAGACACTGTGCAGGATTGGAATAATTTCTTATGTGTTTAGGAAAATTCACCAGTGAGACTATCTGAGCCTTGAATTTTTTCTCAGGAGTATTAATCATTGACTCGATTAAAAATGTGTGTATATATATATATATATATACGTGTGTGTGTGTGTGTGTGTGTGTCTACGTATATATATATTTGGCTATTTATAGGATATATATTTTTCTGTGTAAGTTTTAGTAGTGTGCCTTTCAATAAAGCAGTCTATTTCATCTACGAAATTTGTGGTCCTAGAATTTGCTGATCATATTTCTTTTTTAAAAAATGTTTATTTATTTAGAGAGACAGAGAAAGAGGGAGAATGAGTGAGGGAAGGGCAGAAGGAGAGAAAGAATCCCAAGCAGGCTCCACACGGTCAGCACAGAGCCTGACATGGGACTTGACCCCACAAAACATGAGATCATGACCAGAGCCAAAATAAAGAGTTCTACGCTTAACTGACTGAGCCACCCAGGTGTGTCTCATTATATTTCTTTATTATATTTATAATAACCATGTGATCATTAGTGGTAACCACTATTTTATTTCTAATATTGGTAATTTGAGTCTTCTGGCTTTTTCTCTCATTTGGCTTGATGATGAGTTTTAATAATTTTGGTGCTCTTTGCAAATACTCAGATTTTTAATTTTTCTCTTTTGTTCTCCTTTATCAATCTCCTTAATTTCTTCTCTAATTGTATTCTTGCTTATGCTTGCTTTTGGCTTATTTCATTTTTCTTTTTCTAGTTCTCTAAAATAGAAGTATATATCATTGTGGGTTTTTTGTTCTTTTTATAATTTTTTTTTAACATTTATTTTTGAGAGACAGAGCATGAGCAGGGGAGGGGCAGAGAGAGAGGGAGACACAGAATCTAAAGCAGGCTCTAGGCTCCAAGCTATCAGCACAGAGCCCAATGTGGGGATTAAACTCAGGAACCGTGACACCATAACCCAAGCCAAAGGAGGTCATTTAACAAATTGAGCCACCAAGGCACCTCAGTCATTGTTGTTTTTTTAATTTCTTTGTTTCTAATACATGAATATAATGCTGTAAATTTTCCTCTAGGTTTTGTTTTTACTGTGTCCCATCAATTCTAGTAAGTTGGATTTTTATTTTAATTTCATTAAAATATTTTTTTTCTCATTACAAATATTTTAAAATTACTCTTGATTTCCCTATGGATATTTGGGTTATATGCAAGTGTGTTTTTTGATGTCTAGATATTTGAGGATTTTCTAGCCATCTTTGTTTAATACTTTCTACTTTAATCCCATTGTGATCTGAGAACATATTTTGTATGGTTGATATCATTTAATTTAGGATGTGGTTTATAACACAGACTGGTCCAGCCTGGTGATTATTCCAGGTCAACATAAGAAGATGTATTTTGTTGTTGTTAGAAAACATGTTTTATAAATGTCAATTAGATCATGTTGATTTATAGTCTTGTTCAATCAACTATATCCTTACTGACTTCCTGCCTGCTTGATATAACAATTACTGAAAGAGGTGTGTTGAAGTCCCAAATATGATAATATGACAGAGAAAGATAGCATAAAATAGGCAGACAGGGCAAGGTTAGGACCCAAGACCTCTGGGTGAGGAAAACAATTATTTTAAAGCAATGCTGAAAGCATTTGACCAGGAGCAAGCTCCCTAAGGCATAAGATTTTTCTTAAGAATGTAACAGACACCATCTACTCCCCTTCACATTTCCCTCAGGAATTTGACAAATGAAAAACCTGACCAAAAATAAGTAGATCCTAAAACATATGACCCACAAGGAACCATATGGCCATAGACCACCCCTCATACCATGGAAAAAAGCCAATCAAAAAGGAATGACTTGGCATTTAGGGTTATCTAGTCAATAAGGGTAGAACCTAAGAAGGAACAGAGGAGAAGGAAAGGGGCTGACTAAAATCCTATAAAACAAAGTCCCTTGCCTATAGTTGTGGGTATTCACTTTTGAATGCCCAAACTCTCTGTAAAGAGAGCCTTCATACTATTCTTTCTGATCTTATACTCTAATCCACTTTTGCCTGCTGCTAATTTTCTTCTGTGTCCACCTCTTCATTCTCCGAAGCAGTGAGACAAGGAACCCGGGGTATTGAAGTAATGAGTCCTGCAACAGTAGTAGATTTGTCTATTTCTCTTTCAGTTCTATTAGGTTTTGTTTCATGTGTTCTAAAGGTATTTGATATTGGAGTATTCCCAATTTCTCCCTCTTAACCTTTGTGACATTGTTTTACCCACAGTCCATAATTGATCCACAGTCTATAATGACCCAACACACTGTTACTATTACTACATTAAATGTTTCAGAGCAATTAAAAGTAGAAAAAAATAAAATGCTTTGTTTTCACAGCCTGTTGTGCTAGAGATTAAAGAAAAGAGATGTAGTATAAGGTTAAGGACTTGAAAGGAGCAGATAAAAAGTTCTTAGAAGTTCAAGTATGAAATTTTCTCAATCATTAGATTCAATTTATTGAATTTTGTTCCTTGAATTGATAGAAAATTTGTTTATCAAAGAACAATGAATTTGCTTTAATTTTATTTTTTGATAGATTGTGTTTTAATAGTTGCAAAGAATATTTTTATGAGAAATTAACTGGGTAATGTATGGTAAAGTATTCAAAGGAATATATGCACATATTCCTTTGTATATATACATATATTTGCATGGGTGTATTTAAGATGTTACATAAATATGTGTGTATAGATATAGATACAAATTTTAAAGGCGAGGATTCTTCCTTAGGGTCTCAACCTAATAAGTCTCTGAAGTGTCAGTGTTTATAAGTAATTAGTTTTGTTATTTCAGTGATTAGATTTCAAGATTTTACATTAATACTTTATTAGAGTTTTTTACTCTAGAAACTTAAATGCAACATGTATAAAGGATATTGCAGGAAATTATCACTGCTGTGTCTATGGCAGTTACTGTCATGTTAATTTTTGATAAGCATATAATTAAGCGATGTCATCACTGTATTAATTAGAAATAAGACTAGATGTTTCAACATTTGGAAAATACATGTGCACACAAAGAGAAGCATAAAGTTCATTTCCTGGTGGTGACTTGCTGCCAGATATTTAGCAAGAGTCATCTTGCAGAGTTAAGACCTCAAAAGCACAAGACATTAAAGAGCTTTTCTACTCAGCACATTGGAAAGCATAATTATTACCAAACCTTTGCTATTAAAACATCATCAAATTATGTTTATAGAATATAATTCACTGAGAACTTCATAGCTGTTACCCAACAAAAATCCTGACCATATTAGTGCATAGGGAATGCAGTATTGACTTCTTCAAACTAATAAAAAGCCGATGTAATAAATTATGGCTCCGGAGTGAACAAAATAACCCTTATTGGCCATATGATGTTAATGTAGCCATAAAAGATTTCCTCCCAACTCAGCAGTAGATGCTGAACCACATCCATGAGTAAAATACAAGACAGAAATTCCCTTATTGAATAAAATAAAACAAAAATAAAAAAAAATGAGTCTCTATTCTTTTTCCATATGGTTTTGATTATTAGGCATTTGTACAAATGTTTTTATAAGTTTATTAAAAGTTTAAAAAATAATAAAATAATGACTAATCGATAATATATCGTCTGTGTCAATCACTGTGCATGGTATTGACTTTGTTTAATAGCCACAGCAAACCTTTAAAGAGTGTATAAATAACCTTCTCCATATTTCTAAATATGTGAAAACTGAGGCTTAGAACAAATCACTTGTCGAAAGTTCTATTGCTGCCAGTGAAAAAGCCAAGTCTGCCTGATCATTTTTTGGTTTTGTTAATAGAATTGTTTTGTTTCCTAGTATTTTTATTGGACATTGTCTTAGAATATTTTATCATTGGACTTATGTGGCAATAAATCACTTACCCATTTTTTTTCCTTTCTAAAAATACATTAAGTGTAGTTAACCTACCCTGTCATATTAGTTTCATGTGTATAACATAGTGTTTCTGCAATTTTATACATTATTCAATGCTCACCACAAGAAACATAGCCACCATCTACCACCATACCACATTATAATATTATTATTGACTCTATTCCATATGATATACTTCTAATCTCAGTGACTTATTTGTTTTATAAATGGAAATTTTTACCTCTTAATTCTTTTTCATGTGGCATTCATGTTTCTTTATCTGATTATTTCACTTAGCATAATGGGTCCATCCATGTAGTCACACATGGCAAGATTTTATTCTTTGTAATGGTTGAGTAATATTCTTCTGTGTGTGTGTGTATACACACACCACTTTATCCAGTGATCTATCAGTGCATACTTTGATTGCTTCCATATCCTGGCTACCGTAAATAATCCTACAGCAAGCATAGGTGTGTGTGTGTGTGTGTGTGTGTGTGTGTACATATAATACACATATATATGTTATATATATAAATAATATTTTTGAATTAGTGTCTTTGTTTTCTTTGGGTCAAAATAAATGTTAATGGAATTGCTAGATCATGTGGTATTTTCATTTTTAATTTTTTAGGAACCTCCATACTGTTTTCCAGAGTGGCTGTATGAATTCACATTCCCACCAGTAGTGTGCAAGGAATCATCTTTCTCCACATTGTTAGCAATATTTGCTATTTCTTGTCTTTTTGATACTAACCATTCTGAATGATGTCAGATGATATCTGATTTTGTAGTTTTGATTTGGATTCCCCTCATGATTAGTGATGTACACCTTTTTGGGTGTCTATTGGCCATCTATGTCTTCTTTGGAAAAATGTCTATTCAATTCCTCTGCCCATTTTTTAAAAAAATTGGATTGTCTTTTTCTGCTGTTGAGTTGTATAAGTTCTTTATATTTTTTTTTAATATTAACCACTTACAGATATATCATTTGTGAATATCTTCTCCTATTGAGGAGGTTGCCTCTTTGTTTTGATTGTTTCCTTCACTGCACAAAAGCTTTAAATTTGGTATAGTCCCAATAGTTTATTTTTGATTTTGCTTCTTTTGCTTGAGGAGAACTATCACAAATATGTTGCTAAGGCTGAGAATTGAGAGATTACTGCCTGTTTTCTTTCAGGAATTTTATGGTTTCAATTCTTATACTTAGGGTTTTAATCCATTTTGAGTTTACTTTTGTGTATGGTGTAAGAAAGTGGTCCAGTTTCATTCTTTTGCATGTAACTGCCAAATTTTCCCAGTACCATTTATTGAAAGGACTGTTTATTCCCCATTGTATATATCTTGCCTCCTTTATCACAGGTTAATTGACCATATGTGTATGCATTTAGTTTGGGGCTCTCTATTCTGTTTCACTGATCTATGTGTCTTTGTGCCAGTTCTCTTACTGGTTTGAACTAAGTGATAGACATTAAGTTTGCAGAAAATTGATACATTCAGGCTACTTACTTTTTAACTTTGTGTTCCAATTTCATCCACCAGAGGTGGAGAAGGAAACAGAGACAAGCTACTAATTTAGACTAAATCATGTCTGCCAAAAGACCTCAATTTGGAAATGTGGAGGAAACATATACCTTGGTAGAAAATGAGCACATCATCTCAGGATTTATAAACTGTTTCATCAAGGAAAGATACAGTGGAATTTGCCTACTTACTGACAATGGAATTGTCTTCTTGTACAAGACTGAGATATGTGGAGGAGAAAACCCCTGGGTTCAGTGACTAGTTAAAAATTGATATATATCTTATTCATTGTCCTTCCAGTCTAAGATATAGAAGATGAGTATTGTCTAAATAGTAGTTCCTTGCCAAAGTTGGAAGACTTTGTTCATCTAGTTCTTATTGTTTCCCATCTGGTTTTTCAAGTTTTTTTTTTTTTTTTTTTTTTTTTTTATGGAGGCATAATTGTCATATAACATGGTGTTATGTTTAAGGTGTACAACATACTGATCTGGTGTACATTTATATTGCAATATGATTGCCATTGTAGTGTTAGCTAACATTTTTGTTGTGTAATATAATTTCCATTTCTTCTAGCACTGGGAACAAATAAGGCCTAGTCTCCTAACAAGTTTAATGTTTATAACAGTTTTGTTGTCTGTAGTCTACGTACTGTGTATGAGCTCTCCAGGCCTTGCTTCGCTAGAAGTTCTAAGTATGTACCTTTAAACGTAAAATGTTCAGTTTTTAATCCAGTTAGAGATTTTGAAGTTTCAATCCAAAAAGAAAGAAAACGTTGTCTAATTATTGCTAAAATTATCAATATATACGAAATTCTGTAGAACAGTGTCATTAACTGTTCAAAATCTGTATTGATAATTATGAAGAAAAGAATTAGATAAGAATTGAAAAAGTTTGATTAGAACTGTTTAATGTTTGTGTGATTTCTATAGTCTCATAGTAATAAATAAAACATTATAAAACATAAAGGAAAATAACTTCAAGATTTAGACCTTATTTAATAAATTTTTCAATTCTGTATGCTTTGAAAATATTTTATATATCAGTGGAAAAGTAGTATCTAATATATACCTTTCTATCATTTAAAAAAGGTTAATTCTAGTGTAGCCAACATATAGGGTTATATTAGTGTTAGGTGTATAATATAGTGTCAACACTTCCATCTATTACTCAGTGCTCATCAAGATAATGTACTCTTAATCCCCTTTACTTGTTTCACCCATCCTCTACCCACCTTCCCTCTGGCAACACTCTATTTGTTCTCTTGGGCTAATAATCTATTTTTTCAGTTGTCTGTGTTTCTTCCCTTTTTAATTTTCTTTCTTAAATTCCACATATGAGTAAAATCATATAGTTTGTCTTTTCTGTGACTGACATTTAGCTTAGCATTAGACTCTCTAGATCCACTTATGTTGTTGCAAATGGCAAGATTTCATTATATTTTACGGCTAATTAATCTTCTTTATCCATTCAACTATCAGTGGACACTTAGGCTGCTTCCATAATTTGCCTATTCTAAATAACACTGCAATAAACATAAGAGTACATGTATCCTTTTGAATTAGTGTTTTTGTATTCTTTGAGTAAATACCCAGTAGATTTACTCCATAAATGGTAGTTTTATTTTTAATTTTTTGAGAAATCTCCATACTGTCTTCCACAGTGAATGTACTAGTTAGCATTTTATGATTAATAATATTAAGCCTTTTAATGCAATTTAGTTAAATATCCTCTCAACCTCCCAACTTTTCCTTTGAAGTTTTATCATTAGATGCTGCTTTTATATTGTGTGCAGTCTTCAATTACTGTGCAAGCAAAGTTATGGAGAGAAAACAACAATAAACTAGTGTTGGTATATCTTCTTGTATATTTGCTTGATTCAAAGAACAAGCAGAAAATTGTTATTGATCTTTCACCTTGAATACCTACAAGGCAGATGTAACCATGATTTTTTTTCTTAAATAGTTTATTGTCAAGTTAGTTTCCATACAACACCCAGTGCTAATCCCAACAAGCACCCTCCTCTGCCCATCACCCCCCTTCCCCTCTCCCCTCTCCCATCAGCCCTCAGTTTGTTCTCAGCATTCAAGAGTCTCTCATGGTTTGCCTCCCTCCCTCTCCCCAACTAACCATGATTTAATTAATTATATAGCAATAATACTTTATAACAGTTTTTGTTGTTAACCCAAAAAGAAACTATAATACATTATAGTGCAAATAATTCTTTCAATAGTGAGTGTATGCCCTTCCTTTAAGGTATCAACTAAAATTAAAACAAAGAAATGTAACTGAGAAATTGAAATTTCCCTGTTGAAACACCAAAGCCTAATTTCAGAACACTGACCTTTGTTTTTCGTTTTTTGTTTTTTTTTACTATTTTTATTTATTTCTAGGAGAGGGAGAAAGAGAGAGACAGCGTGAGCAGGGGAGGGTCAGAGAGAGAGGGAGGCACAGACTCCGAAATAGGCTCCAGGCTCTGAGCTGGCAGTCAGCACAGAGCCCGACGCGGGGCTCAAACCCAGGAACCACGAGATCACGACCTAAGCGAAAGTCAGACGCTCAACCGACTAAGCCGCCCAGGCGCCCCACTGACGTTTGTTTTAAAGTATTAAATCTTGAATAGCAATTATAATTCTTAATGAAGTTTAGAAGATGGATTTTACTTTTTATTTCTAGGTATTATTCTTGTTAGCAAACGAAAAAATAGAAGAAAAGCTTTGAAATATGAGATATGTAAAGCCTAGTTCCCAAATTATTACAAATCCAAAAATTGGTAAAATTGGTAATTATATATATTTTTTTCTTTTCAAAATGATATTGGGTTCTATGTATGAGCGGAGTCTATTACTAAATATTATGCCATTACATAAGAATAGCATATACCATGTAGGTTTACAGAATTATTACAATTTAAATTGATATTAATATTTGTAAAATATATTTTCAAACGTATTTTGAAAACTATAATCTATAAATCAATAAGTTATGTGATACCTTAAAAGCTGTTGAGATTTAGATTTTCAGAGTTACAAAACAAAACAGGAAGGAAATGCTACCTTGGGGATCTAGTTAGGCAATTTGAATGGAGAGTGAAAACTACAGTGAAGCTGAAATAGATCATCTAGATTGTCAGCACCTAAATTCTGCCATATTATGATATTGTGAGAGGACTGTAAGTTGAAACAAATGAAAAAGTAAAAATTACACCACAGTATCCAGGATTGTAGAGACAATATACAAATTCCAAGAAGAAATGTGATATTGAAAGTACATTGTCTTGGAAATATAAAAACATGGTATTTACTACTAGCTATGCCACCTTCTTACAGTTTGGGATGACGTTTTCTCACTTACATAAACATGGGTTAGAATTTATTATCTCAGGCTAGAACGACCATTAAGAGAAAACCAAAAGTGGAAGGTAAAATATCTACTTTGGGACAAGATTTGTAGGTATGTGCATGTGTACCCATATATTTAAGTGCAGTTTTTCAAGGTTTATTACATACACATACAGACACTTTTTAAACATGGCTTCCATTAGATCTTAATATATTTAAAATAGATTATTTAAAGTCTTTAAAGATATAACATCTAGGCCTCTTTGGGGATAGTTCTACTGGTTACTTTCTTTCCTGTATATAAACCATATGTTCTGTTTCTTTGCCAGACTCATAATTTTTTGTTAAAAACTTGACATCTCAAATATTATAATGTGACCATACTGGAAATAAGATTCTTCCCTAGGATTTGTTGTTGCTGTTTGTTTTATGTCATTTCTGCACTAAGTTTACAAAGTCTGTTCTTTGTCATGTGTAGTCACTGAGGTTTCTACTCCATTAGCTAAGAGATCAGTTATTGATTGGATAGAGATTTTCTTACAAGCTTGGAACCAAAAAATTTCCCAGTATTGGCAAGGGTTTTGTGGATGTGTTTTCATTTTTCACACTCCAACAAGTAGTTTACAACTCTGCCTTCGTCTTCAATTCCTGCTTGCAAAGGGCCTCAAAGTTAGCCAGAGGTTAGAGTTTTGCATCGTCTTATGTATTTGATGAGCATGTCCCAAACCCTGGGCATACATGCTGCCTTCTAGAGTCCCAGGGATATGACTTTTAAAACCTTTATACTGCCAAAGCATCTCATTCCCTCAGGTCTCCTAAGCTTTTTGGTTATTCTATTGTTTGTCCAAATGTCTATCCATTGCCTCAGTAACCAAAACATCTACCTGCAGATGTTTTTGACAAATGACTCCCAGATAATGGTTTTAGTGCAGCCTGAGTTCTGAATCAGGGAAGATAAAGATAAGCTTTTTGACTGGATTTTCCTAGGAGTCACCAGACCTTTCAAATAAGGATATTTATCTGGGAAGAAGATAAATTCTATTCCTTCCAGTACTGGAAGAAGTGTTTTGTTACTTTCAACTATACCACTGGGCTGGGAAGTGGGGGAAGGGACTAGTGTACCTTAAAATGGCAACAAGACTTACAGTTCTTAGAGATTTTCAGCCACATTTCTTGAAGAAGAATTTCTATAATTGCTGCAAGCTTTTGGTTATTTTCCAGAGTTCCATAACAGTTTACTCTGATATGTTTTATCATTTTGTTTATTGCTTCTACAGAGGGGCATAAATTTGCATTTCCTTATTCTGCCATATTCACTGCATCACCCATTTTGATTTTTTTCTTCTATTTGCTCACTTTTAAATATATCTCAAAGTTTGCCCCAGAGAAGTTGTATGGAATGTTCCTTTTCCTCATTGTATTTTTAATCACTTGATTCAAGCGTTTCTCAAATAACTTATTTATTTGAGAATACTTATTTTAACTTAATTTTCTTAAGTTTATTTATTTATTTTGAAAGAGACAGAGACAGTGTGAGTATGCGAGGGGTAGAGGGAGAGGATCTTAAGCAGGCTTACAGAGCCCCGTGTGGGCTCAATCTCACAAACCATTAGATCATGACCTGAGGTGAAATCAAGAGTCAGATAGCTAACCAACTGAGCCACCCAAGCACCCTGATTTTAACTTATTTCTTACTTGTCATGTGCATCTTCCCTATCCAAGTTTCTAATGCTTAGCAATTTTTCATCTGTTGCAGAAGTATTCAATCTATGTGTGATAGTAACATTCTCATAATTTTAAAATAGTTTTAACATGTAGATTTGTTTTCAAAATTTCTATAAAAATCCATCCTATTTTCTTTTAAATTTACCAGTTAACCTGTATTCTACTTAATATGTAGTTTACATAACTTATCCAACATACACTATATTTTTACCCACAATCCCTGACCCAGTTACTATTTAATATTTTTTATTTGCTGTATGTTAAAATTAACGTATGAATTGAAAGAAGCAGGGGTATGTTACTGACAAAGGAAAAATTCTCTGTTAACCAGAAGAAAGTAATACAGAGGAACATCAACTAAATGCTTGATTTTTTTAATCTCTCATTTTGTGTTTTTTTCCTTTTCTCTTTTTGTAACCTCTATTTCATTAAGAAGAGGATGTGTGCCCTCAGTTATAACATTCCATCCAATTCCATCATTTTTGAATATTCATGAATTTTACAAAGATTTTCTTAATAAACTGGTTTTGGACATTATATATTTTGTTTCCTATGAATGTTTAGCTATTTTAAGAAGGAGTTGAAGAGCCTGTTAACCATATGAAATTTCCTAACAAGTTTTAAAATGGAAAGTAACTTGGCAAATCTGTAATCAATACAGAACCTGAAATGAAAAGGGAAAAAGCCCCAGAAAAACAACTTGGTAGGAGATTATGGTAGCTTTTTGAGAGGAATATTGTAAGGATGATGTACTTTAGAACCAGGATCCTAGAAGACACGTGAGACAAAATTTAGGGATGTACTGACTGACATGATTATTTGCTAATTAATTGTAAATAGAAAGACGGATGAGCCAAAGACAGCATCACAATTTATAATTTGATTTTTATTAATGGCATTTTTATTGATCAAGGGAGGAAATAAGAAATTAGTAACATATTTGAATGGTAAAGAAGGAAAATGATGATTTTCTTTTGGAACATCAGCTAGCAGAAATAGTCCATATCTAGAGACAAATGTGTGGTAGTTGAGATAGTGGTAGAAGGATATAGTCTACTGACTGAGGGAGGAAAAGTGCTTCCTAATGCGTGGCACACTTTTAACATACTTAACATCTAATTACCTATCTTCCTTGTATAAGTCACCCTAATATTTTCCCCTTTATTTAAGATCAACTCCATTCTCCTGGTTTATGCGGCCACAAATATGAACTTATCCATGACTTTTTTCTTTCTCTCATATTCCACAACCAATCTGTTAGGAAATCATGTTGGTTTAAACATCTACTATCCTG
Source organism: Hyaena hyaena (assembly GCF_003009895.1). NCBI lineage: Eukaryota > Metazoa > Chordata > Mammalia > Carnivora > Hyaenidae > Hyaena > Hyaena hyaena. The sequence goes on along the minus strand of NW_024082976.1, from coordinate 45,105 downwards.
GTCCCATCATTCTGTCCTTTGGCAAAATTATTCTCACTCAGATTATTATAACAACTTTTTAACTAATTTTCCTAATAGTGCATTTACCTTCTTTCAAACTAGAACATTCTCAACATAGCACCTAGACCATAACACCTTACTACTCTGCACATGACCTCCAACAACTCACATCTCATTGTAAAAAACATTACCTATAAGACACCTTATAAAGCAGTTGCAGGTGTCAGGCTAGATAACTAAGCTTATTTCCCTCTGTCAGTTTCACTCACACTGGCCAACCCACACTGTTGTCCTTGCTGCTGTTTAATATATAGCTGTGTTCTGCTCCTTTGTTCTCTGCATTTGAAAATGTCTTCCACTAATGTCATATACTCACATTTAAGTTTGCATTTTCTTACATATATTCATAATCCCTAACTTTCTTCTCTTTTATTCAATAGTACTTCTCAGCATCTTGACTCTATCAGTTTTCTAGGACTGCTGTAACAAATTACCACAAACTCTAGGCTAAAAACAACAGAAAATCATTCTTTCACAGTTCTGGAAGCCAGAAGTCCAAAATCAAGGTGTTGGTTGAATAGGTTCCCTCAGGAGTCTCTAAGGGAGAATCTGTTCCTCACTCCTAGCTTCTGATGGCTGCTATTATCCTTTGGGAATTCCTTGGCTTGGGGCTACATAACTTCAATCTCTGCTTCTGTGTTCACATGACTTTCCTCAGTATCTCTTTGTCTTTTCTTCTTCTTATAAAGAAAACTGTCATTACTGTCATTGTATTAGTACCTCTGTCCCCAGTCCATGATGACCTCATATCAGAATTCTTAATTAAATAGGCAAAGACTATTTTTTCCATATAATGTCATATTTGTAGGTAACAAGGATAAGAATTTGGACATAACTTTTGAAGGGATATAAGTCAACTTATTAAATTGGTATTAATTAGGGGTGCCTGGGTGGTTTAGTCGGTTAAGCGTCCGACTTTCGCTTAGGTCATGATCTCGCGGTTCGTGGGTTCAGGCCCCGCATCGGGCTCTGTGCTGACTGCCAGCTCAGAGCCTGGAGCCTGTTTCAGCCTGTGACTCCTTCTCTCTCTGACCCTCCCCTGCTCACACTGTCTCTCTCTCTCTCTCTCTCTCCTAGAAATAAATTTTAAAAAAACATTTAAAAAAATTGGTATTAATTAATTAACTATTATGTATTTATTCTCAGCCCCCCCCCCACTAGACTGTCAAGTCCATGACAAAGATTAAGTATATTGCTTATATTTGCCTTCACCAATTTCTGGCACACACAATGGGAGCTTAATAAATATGTTCAACAAATGAGAAGAGGAAATATGGACAAGACATAGGAGTTATCAATATCATTGAAACCAAAAGTTGAAAAATAATTTGAAAAAGAGGTCAGATTTAGGTAAAAATATACAAAAAAGTCAAGAGTGTGTTTTCATAATTAGGGAGTGGTTGCTAATGTCAAATGTCAACTTGAAAGAGGCATGGAAAGAGTCCTCCCAGTGATTTGAATATTTTAGTTGTGTTGGTATCTATAAAGATTTTCACAGCATTTAGAAAGCTGTCCAAATCTAAGAAAGGCTTGTACTCTGGAATCAGTGGCTGTGTTACACCTCATTAAAAATGACAAGATAATAAAAATCAAGAAGGAAATCTCTGTCACTGATTCTAACTCTTTGACTTTATTTTTTGATACTATGCTTGTGAACTCTCTTACCTCCCGCACCTGTTGAATTCCCAGGCTACTATACTGTATATGTTTGACGTTTGATGAATAATGGGACTTATCAATATGTGTATTGTTCCCAGACTATTCTTTAAACTGGACACAAGTTTTCATCCTTACTAGTTATATTCTACTAATCCCAACTCCTGTTGCATCCTGTTCTGATAATTTATAACATTTTTTTCCATTGACCAGATCCAAGCAGCAGAATTTAAAATAATTCAAAAACTTAAATTTAGCCAATTCTCAATAGAAACATAAGTTATTTATAGTATATAAACAATAGCACTTCAAAGTGAAAAATATAGTTGTATGTTTTTATTAAAACATTAGAAGGGCTGTTTAAATATTGAGCAATAGTGCAACATGGCCATAGGTATCATTTGTGATTATATGTTTGCTTTTCGAGTGAAGAGAAACACTGCAAAATAATGTAAGCACTTCAACTTTGACTGCAATGGAAATGAGTTCATTATGTGCAAATATTTCAAGAATTTTACCTTAAACATTTTTCTGATTATTATAGTGTAACTTTAAATATACCCATGGTATGTAGTTTGCATAGCTCACATTTTACCTAGTATAACTTAACAAATGCAAAATTATCCAAAATTTGAAAATAGATTCACCCAGTAATAGAGATTATATATTTAGAAAAGCAAATTTAAAACAAGGTAGGAGGGACACCGGGGTGGCTCAGTCGGTTAACCATCTGACCAGCTCAGGTCATGATCTTGCAATTCGTGGGTTCAAGCCCTGCAGGCTCTGTGCTGACAGCTCAGAGCCTGGAGCTAGCTTTGGATTCTGTGTCTCCCTCTGTCTCTGGCCCTCCTCAACTCGCTCTCTGTTGCAAAAAGATACATTAAAATAAAAACAAATTGCTTTATTTATCATTATAATGATTTGGTCCTAAAAACAATCAATCTAGAAATCTGATATTCTTTCTTTTCCTCCTCAGTTCAGATTCTATAACTCTTAAGGAAATATTCCAATCTTCCTATGAAAATGTAGGAAGAAGTTGTTTTGTACTCTCCTAGTGGTCTAGAGAACTCCTAATCTGATACTGAAGGACAAAGTCACTATAAAAGAGAAAAGCAATTAAAATAATATAAGAGTTGAAAAATTACTTCAGACGCTTGTTGATTTAAGTCAATATAATTTTACTGTAGGATTTGGAATTTGATTAGAGGGGACATAATTCTTAATTATGAAGGCCTTGGCAGAAAAGAGAAAGGAACTCAAAAACAGAGCACTAAAAGGTTGAACTTCCAAACTCAATCAAGGTGGAGAGAGAAGTGTATTATTGAAAAGTGAACTGTAACAAAAGGTTCTTCAAGCAGAGAAAGAAGAGATCAGAGGAAGTTAGGAAACTTACTATGGACACAAAAAAGCCTCAAATAAATTAATATAAAATCTAAAATCACTAATTAGTAATTATTAATTTATAGTACCATCCAAAAAATCACTTAAAATAAAAAACTAATACACAAATGATCAGAACGCAATATACCAATTTTTTTCATTCTATAACTTTAATGGTCTGAGATAAAACTAATACCAACAGTACTATCATAAGATACAGTTTTAATATTTGTACAAATATATTTCTGGGTATCTTTCTGAATATCAATATTGCATGTTATCTCTTATTTATTTATACTCAGTTTATTCCAGAAATGACTGGAAAGGGAGTTAATACTATTTATATGTTATAATTTCTCTGAACCAAGTGTTACTATATTTCATTAACCTTCTGTAGATGAGCATATCATTATAAAAATAAGCTGCCAACGTTAAATCCACAAATACCAAGATTCTATTGTATTTGGTTCAAAATATGATCTTAGTGCCTAACTTACATACAGATTTCTGGCTTATAGTTCATCCACCCTTAAAACTGAAAATTCATAAGTATAAAAGGAAACTAAAAACCATGAGTTTACCAATAATAAAAATAAATTTGAATGAGATAAAACTAGGATAGTTTAATGAAAAGGTCAGATTCTCCCACCAGACCACTCTGGAAAGCTGGGATTTGGCATGAACTCCTGCTCCTCTCTTAGCTGACCTCTGAAGGTTCCTGTCAAGTATGTATATCCTGGCCTCCAAAGCAAACCTCTCTCTCTCACGTTTTTCTTTCCTCTTATGTCTTAACTGGAGCGTTAAAATAGTAGTCGGGTGGTAAAAGGTAACTTCTGGCTTAAGTCCAAAAAAGGTGAAAGGGAGCTATTCCCCACACTCACCACTTGTGTTCTTCAACCAAACAGCAGCACGAAAGTCACAAAAGGACTAGCTATTTCTTCACTTAGGCAATCCCTAAAGCATTTATCTGTTTGTTCACGTACAAAGTGAGTGCATCTGTCTGGCTCCCCCGTGGCCTGGAACACCTCTGGGCAGAGACTGTCTCTGAGGAGACACTGCCTAAAGAAAGTCCTTTGCTGAGCACATGTACCCCAATGTTCACAGCAGCACTCTCCACAATAGCCAAAACATGGAAAGAGCCTAAGTGTCCATCAACGGACGAACGGATCAAGAAGTTGAGTGGATATACCATGGAATACTACATGGCAGTGAGAAAGAATGAAATCTGGCCATGTGTAGCAACATGGATGGACCTTGAGGGTGTTATGCTGAGTGAAATAAGTCAGGCAGAGAAGGACAAATATCATATGTTTGCATGTATAGGAGGATTAGGAGGAACTTGACGGAGGAACAAGGGGGAGAAGAAGGGGAGAATAATAGTGGAGGAGAGGGAGGGAGGCAAACCATGAGACTCTTGAATGCTGAGAACAAATTGAGGACTGATGGGTATGGGGGGAGGGAGGGGTGATGGGCATGGAGGACGGCACTTTTGGAGATGAGCACTGGGTGTTGTATGGAAACCAACTTGACAATAAACTATTAAAAAAAAACTAGGGTAGTTTAGGAAAGCCATGATTCATTCAATCAAAGAACATTAATTGAGCAGCTGCTTTATATGCAGTCAGACACGAAAGATACAATTAAACAAGGTCTGGAGAAAGATTCAATTATGTGAGCAGAGAAATCAAAAACAATGAGGAAAAAGTACTATGATCAAGAAATATAGTCTTAAGGGAGCTGAATGACAAACCTCCTTGCCTGGATTTAAGTTAGGTTGGTCAACAAGAACGTCTAGGAGAAATTATATATAAATGAGACCTAAAGAGTCCAGTCATAGAAATGAGTAGGAGAATCCTCCCAGTCATAGAAATGAGTAGGAGAATCCTCTCTGTACCAGACAGAGAAAACATTACATGGAGAAATCTCGATGCTAGGAAAGCATGTAGATTAAAGAAATGAAAACATTGAGTGTGTGACAGTATGGTCACTGGGAGCTACAGAGAGAGGAAGTGGAAGAGATCTGGAGCCCTGTGCTAATGAGGCTGCATTATCTGAGGGCAAAGATAGGGGAAGTAGTAAAGTAACTTGATCGTATATGAGATTTAGTAAGATTATTCTGGTACCAAATTCATATGGTAGTTAATAAGTTTAAATTTCTTTTTTCCCAAAATTAAAAGGTCAAATTTAAAATATGTCCCCAAATGTTTTGATACATAGAGTAGAAGCACTGAATTTGGGATCTGAAGATATAGTCTAAGTCCAAATTTTGCCATTTAAAATTGTGGGAGTTTAACCAAGTTATCTTCTATTTTCTTTTTGAGAGAGAGAGAGAGCAAGCATGAGCATGAGTGGGGAGAGGAGCAGAGAGAGGGAGAGAGAGAGAATGTTAAGCAGGCCCCACACCCAGGGTGAGATCTCACAACCATGAGATTATGACCTGTGCTGAAATCAAGACTTGGATGCTTAACCAACTGAGTCACTCAGGTGCCCCATTAACCAAGTTACTTAATATCATTGTAAATGTATATCTATAAATTAAAAACATAAAAATTTTAATAATCTCATTTACAAAATGTTTTTCTTTAATGTTTTATTTATTTCTGAGAGAGAGCAAGAGAGACAGCGTGAGCAGGGAAGGGTCAAGAAAGAGAGGGAGATACTGAATCTGAAACAGGGTACAGGCTCTGAGCTAGCTGTCAGCACAGAGCCCGACATAGGGCTTGAACCCATGAACCGTGAGATCATGACCTGAGCCAAAGTTAGAAACTTAACCAACTGAGCCACAGAGGCTCCCCAACAAAGTTGTTTTAAATAACAAGACCTTGAATGTGCTTTGAAAATCATTAACAAAATATTGACTATTTTTAGGAGTTTTGTTATGAATAAAATATCCAAAATGCTTTTCAAAAATAAGAATAGTATGTTAAAAGTCAAAGTTATAAATCAAAGAAAAAGGAAATTATTTTTACACTTATGAATAAAAGTTCTTTGAAATAAAGCTATATAAATAAAGAAAATTTGTAAATCATAATATACAGGTTAGAACCCACCTATTATGTAAACTATATCTATTGGCAGTTTTCAATTACTGATAATTTTGTATAACTGATTGAAACTAGAGGGGCCCCAATTATAATTTTAATGTAGTTTTTACATCACACATTTGTTATTAATGACATTTATGTAACAAATTAAGTTATAATGAGATTAGTACCTTAGGCATATGATTAAAATCAGCATGACAGTTTGATTCATTTTTCTTATTTTTAAAATTAATCTTACTCTATTACTTGTACTTTGTATGTCCATTTAAATACTTTTTAGAATGAGCAGATGATAAATAAATAAAACTATTCTGTTTCATTACCATTTGTTGAACAACCAAAGCAACTATATAGTTTAAGCCAGGTATAAATATTGTGGTTTTTAAGAACATACAAAATAAAATGTTAGATTATAAAAAATGCCATTGAATAATATTGAAAATTAGGGGATAGGATAATATTTGAATTAGAAGATGGGTTGGAAAATACAGTGAATCATATTTTGGTAAATTGAGCTTGAAATGCTTGAATGATATCTATGAGGTCTATAAGGAAATCTGGAACTGGCTTTTAGAAACAGAGGTCTTTAGTTAAGGAATGGGGTAAGAGCTTAAGGTAGCTAATTTTGGCATTAGTTAGAGCTTATAAATGAAGGGAACCTTACTTTCAAAAACTGGGAAGAAGAAAGTAAACAAGTGGTTAAGGTTACAAAGGAATATCTGACAAATGAAAAAAACAAAGGCAAGCCAATGCCCTAGAAACCAATAGCAAAGAAAATGTCAGGAAGGATGAAGAAGCTTATTGTAGGAAGTAGATTAAAAAGGAAAAATTAAAAATGATCATGACATTTCGACAACTGAATTCTTTTTTAAAAGGGGAAATTCTAGAAGTTAAAGTCTAACACACAGGTAACAAATGTACCAAAAGCAGAGTAAGTAAATTTTGGAACATGCAGAGCACAACTGGCCAAGGAAGACATTATCTTTCTTATCAAAACCGTGAAATTATCGTTCTTATCAAAACCACAGAAAAATGTGCAAGTTTAGTGCCATTTTATAGAAAGTATTGAGTGAAGACAAAGAAGAATCTAAAGTTGAAAGAATGTTCCAAGAATAAGGAATACCATGAGATAAGGTGCTCATCCCATAGTTTTGTATATCTACTATGATTATATCTATAAAATTACATTCTTCCCCTAATAAAAATAGCTAATTTACTAAAAGATTATTGTCTTTAGTAAGAACTCAATAATGATAAGTATTTTACTGTAGGCCATTTTCTGGAAGCATTACATGTTAATTATCTCATTTAGTCATCATAAAAACTCCCTGGGGGATGGTATTAATACCATCCCAGTGTCATAGTTGAGGAAACTAAGGTGTGAAGTGCTCAGTATGGCCGAGTAATTAGTAGTGGAGGCATTCAGGAATGAAAGCTTGAACTATTAGTGGCTAATTCTAGGCTGCCTTCCTGATATATTCCTTAAGGAGGTTACTGAGCTTTAAAAAAAAAAATCTTATCACAAAACTTTGGAATTAAGAAGCATTCACATTTCTCTAGTCTAATCCTTATTTTATAGATGAAGAAATCAAGATCTAGAGTGGCTTTAATTTATGTAGAGCAGCAAACAGCTAGTCTGGAAACACTTGGCTACTGCTTCTAATTTGCTTCTCTTTTATGGAAACCAACTTGACAATAAACTGTTTTAAAAAAATAATAATTTGCTTCTCTTTAACTACTATTTGAACTTCTTATAAATAATTTCTGAGATTTGAATTTTACTTGAAGAGTCTACCATTTAACAGAAGGTGAGAAAACTTTATATGACTAATAATGCTGTAATATAGATATATGTATTCAACATATGTACCTTATAATTACCCTTAATATTTTATTTTGCAGTTTGCATTTTAATGCTGTCTCATCATTCTTTTTATTCCAGTGTGTCTAAACTTTGTGTATATGCTTTATCCATATCAAAACTAGCATGGAGAGCCTTAGATTTCAATTTTTGAGAAAAACGGGGTGTTAGAATAATGAACTACAAGTTCTCGTTTAGTTCCAGGTTTAAAGAGAGAGTAAACTAATATGCTTTGAAAGTTTAAAACAAATGACCTGAATTCAACAATGTGTTCTAATTCCTGCTATTCAATGAGAAATTTTAGGCAATTTTCTTTTTCATTTCATTGACTTTCATAAGAAGAATGATAAAATAATATTAATAATTATAATATCATTATACTAATATTTTTATATTTGCTTTAGACTTTGCTGTAGGAAAATACGAAAATGAATACTAAAGTTCTGTGAAATGGAAAACACATTTCAATTTAAAATGTCAAAATGGGAGCGCGTAGGTGGCTTAGTCGGTTAAGCGTCCGACTTTCGCTTAGGTCATGATCTCGCGGTTCATGGGTTCGAGCCCCGCGTCGGGCTCTGTGCTGACTGCCAGCTCAGAGCCTGGAGCCTGTTTCAGTCTGTGACTCCCTCTCTCTCTGACCCTCCCCTGCTCACGTTGTCTCTCTCTCTCTCCTAGAAATAAAACTAAAAAAAATAAAAATAAAAATAAAATAAAATAAATAAAATGTCAAAATGGAGGAACACCTCGGTGGTTCAGTTAGTTAAGCATCTGACTTTAGCTCAGGTCACGATCTCACAGTTTGTGGGTTAGAGCCCTGCATCAGGCTCTGTGCTGACAGTGCAGAGCCTGCTTTGCATGCTCAGTCTCCTTCCTTCTCTGCCCCTCCCTGCTCACTCTCAAAAATAAACAAACATTTAAAAAAATCAAAAAAATAAAAAATAATCAAACAGAAGGATCAAAGAGCGATGGGCAGCAACTGAGAGGTATTTTATTCATTCATTCATTTATTTTTATAGTTTCAAGTCTTTGTTTAAATTCCAGTTAACATACAGTGTGTTAATTTCAGGTATAGAATTCAGTGATTCATCACTTACATACAAGTAACCCAGTGCTCATTACAAGTGCCCTGCTTAATAAGATAGGAGGCATTGAATACAGTGTTTTCTGTTCAAAATACATGTGAGATATAAGCAAACAATTGTGTTGTAATGTTAAAGGCAGGGAAGATATAGACTCCTAGAAGTCAAAAGGACTCATAGATTAGTTTGTCAGTTTCCTTCTTTTATAATTCAGGGAACTTTGAGAAATAAGGCCACCAGGCTGTCTCAACAAAAGTAGAACTAAAACTCTGGTATTCTGATTGTTGATATATACATAGGTATGTATATACATCCCAGTGTAGCTTATTGTCTCACAGAGACAAACAACATATTTAGTCTCCATGTCTAGAAGTAAAACAAATGAATGGTCAATGGTTGCATTGATTCAAATGATTGACATGTTCAAAATATATCCAAGCAATACATTAACAATGCCTGATAAAAGACTCATTACCCAGTACACAACTAAACATTGCTGAGGATTGTGGATTCCGTTAGTAATAATGTGAACGCATGGTCAAAGTTCCAATGGCTGGGAACACTGAAGTTCCATTCTGTGATCAGCCAGCATCTACGTTCCTAGTGCCCTGAGCAGCTTAAGAACTATCGGTCGACACTGCCAGAGTTGACAGCATCCTCTCAACTGACACAAAACAAAGAAAAATGTGTTTCCCAGATGTATTAACAGCAACATCTGGTCCTATCAATGTAGGAAAAAACATAATCCTCTGAAAAGAAAATGCATAATATGTACATACGCCAGTACATATCTTGCATTTCAATACGACACAAGTTTCAGCTCTCTTATAATTTGGCTTTACCCTGATTGAAAGGTTGCCAGCTGCAACAAGAGTGTTTGGAGGAGTCAACCTGGGACCAAAGATAAGTCATTCTAGGATGAATGTTTGCTCTTGCTGAACATCGGGATCCTACAAGCCAATTCAAAATGAGAGAAGATGTCGTTTTGCTTAAAGAAATTCAATTATAGATTCAAATGCATCTGCTGTTCATCACTTTTAATCATTGTTATTGTTTGATAAGAGAATGAAAGAAGGAAAGCACAGTGTGGTGCTGACAGATCTCAGTCTCCAGAAACATTTAATTTGTCAACTCTTTTCAGAGGGAAGAAAATAGATGAAGTGGCATCCTATGTACCTTTTAATGACTTTGGATTGCTGTGACATTTATATTATGCTAAAAATAGAAGCAATATTACCCTTGTAATTAATTTTTCTCCTAAAAGAATGCACAAATCCTCAAAATGATCACCTATGAATTTTAGGTTAAGGTTCAACGTAAGTGTTGTAATGTAAATTTGATATAAAATAGTGATCTGAGAAATCTCTAAGAAAGGTAATACCCCATTAGTAACCATTTTTATCTTGAAAAGCTTGTGAAGGGACCCAAAATAATAAGTAAGCCAGATAGTTTTTTATGAAAAAAATTCCCACCGATCTTTTATCAATTTTTAGATTTAAATTATTTTTCCTTTTAAAATGCATTCACCTGAGTAGAAGATTTAATATCTTTCCATATCTTTATGTTTGTACAGCTTACTCTCTTCTTCACATCTTTGTGGGATCATGTTTACAATAGAAATAACATTTTAATTGGGTATAGAATAAAAAATGTTAGTATATTTCTCAATGGAATATCTAAAACTATAGCAAATTATTCATCAAACAACTATAGGAGCATATGTTAAAACAAAACAAAATCACTGAACCAAAAATGTTATCTTATGAACCAATTTAATTAATCAACATGTCATTCATTAAGAACATGAAGTTTGCCCAAAACCTTACTGTTAAAATATGTTTGGATCAGCTTGATATCATTTTTAGCTTAATCCCAACAGAAAGAAAGATGGAAATCCCAGAAGAATATTTGCCACATTAGTAAACAAAGCATCAGTTTCAACAGTGTTATACATCAAGCCATTCATATGCCCTTACTAAAACCTCACATAGTAACAACAGGTGATGATTGTGATAAGACTTTTGAAATATAACTGATTTTTCCAATAGCTTTTTCAGATTCTGTAAAACCTTATCTATAAAACTATCTGCAAAATAGAGTGCTGCATAATCCTAACAGAATATTAAATTATACCTAAGATCACAATTATGGAATAGAAATTATAAGCAAGATAAAAGTCACTAAGTGACTTGCTTGGAGCAGTAATGATCAGTTTTAGAATTAAAACTAATTTGAGTTTCACATGTTAATGTGAAATCCAGGAAAAGATAAAAGATCTAATTCTATAGTTCTATGGTAATATGTTTCTACAATATTAATTGTTGATTGAGTACATATTACATTTCAGGCACTATATTCTTTCCCATTTATAGATGAGGGAGCTAGAATAAAATATATTCAATAATTTTATTACATATATAGTTTGGAAGTACCATAACTGGGATTTAAATAATTGTCTAAAATCTAAATCTCTTGGGGCATCTGGGTGGCTCAGTCTGTTAAGCATTCGACTTGGGCTCAGGTCATGATATCACAGTTCATGGATTTAAGTCCCATGTCGGGCTCTGTGCTGACAGCTAGCTCAGACCCTGGAGCCTGTTTCAGATTCTGCATTTCCCTCTCTCTCTGACCCTCCCCTATTCATGCTGTCTCTCTCTCACTCTCTCTCTCTCTCTCAGAAATAAATAAAACATTAAAAAAATAAAAAAATAAATCTCTATTAAACTCATCCTCATTATAGGTCATGTTGAAATACAATCTATAAAGTAATTTTTCTAGGTATTTCACAGATCATTGTTTTGCCTATCAAGGAAATATTCACACTAACAATAGTTCTTTCATTCAAAATACTCTCCCTAGACTGAGAATTCAGTACAATGGTAAAGCCAAAAACCATGGTACTTGTACTCATGGACCTTTTTCTGTGTCATTGGATTTTGCTTTTTAGAAAAATAAACAGATTCCAATCAAATAGTTGAATAGATACACAATTTAAAATGGTGTAAGTAATATGAAGGAAAAATACCAGTTTAATTGAGGGGAGATAACAGGAGAAACTCGATTCAGAATGAGATCCCAGGGAAATTTGCTTTGAGGAAGTAGCACTTAACCAAATACTCACTGACAAAGCATAAAAAGAGCAGAAGGAAGACTGGAGAAGGAGTCTAGACAGAAGAAATAATGATTATGAAATCCCTGAGTTCGAAAGAAAGGGGTTAGAAGACAAAACAAAACAACAAAAAAGTAGCGCTAGATCACTTTGATGGAGGAGAGTTTATCAGGTGATGAGACTGAAGGAATAGAGCAGAAGACAGTAATTATGACTGTGGGGGAGAGGCTAACTTATAGCAATCAGCCGTAAGAAAGGTGTGGGAGAAAAGGTAGAAAGTACATGTGATTATTTAATATTTAAACCATTTTGACAAACCAGAAACTTCCAGTTATTTTTAGTGAGCATTCATAGTTTCATAATAGAGTAGTCACAAATTCAAAGACTATTAGCAAACTAGGTACTACTTAAGGCAAGCATGCACTATCTGTGTCAAGCATGTGCTACCAATAAGCATTTTTAGTAGAAATTGATTATTAATATGTCAAAGCACATTGGTTTGAAATATTTTTAATGGGGAATGTAATTACAATGTTTAATATTTTGCTTAAATATGTTGACTTTTTCAGCACATATGTCATCTGTACACATTAGTCAAATATTACTTTAAAAAATCACAAAGAGCCCATTCATGACCAATTCTAATAAAGCAAGTGCAGTGTTAGTAATTATCACTTACATCATTAATTATACATAGATTCAGACATACAAAGGCAAATAAAGAAATAAAATGCATACTAGTATTTAAAGTCATTATAATATATTTTAAATGTAATGGCCAAAAGAAAAGGCACTGTACTAGTTGATGTATCTAAAGAAAAAAAACAGGGGCACCTGGGTGGCTCAGTCAGTTAAGTGTCCGACTCTGGCCCAGGTCATGAGTTCTACTTCAGTGCAGTTTGTGGGTTTGAGCCCCATGTTGGTCTCTGTGCTGACAGCTCAGAGCCTGGAGCCTGCTTCAAATTCTGTGTTTCTCTGTCTCTCTGCCCCTCTCCTGCTTGCATTCTGTCTCTCTCCCTCTCTCTCTCTCTCTCTCTCAAAAATAAGTAAACATTAAAACAATTTTAATTTAAAAAAATTTAAAAATAAAGCAACAAAACCTACAATCCAAAGCAATCTAGCAATCTACACATTTAATGCAACCTCTATCAAATTACCAGCAGCATTTTTCACAGAGCTAGAATGAACAATCCTAAAATTTGTATGGAACCATAGAAGACCCCAAATAGCCAAAACAATCTGGAAAAAGAATAGTAAAACTGAAGGCATCAGAATTCCATACTTAAAGCTATATTACAAAGCTGTAAGCATCAATACAGTATGATACTGGAACAAAACAGATGCATAGATCAATGGAACAGAACAGACAGAATAGAAAACCCAGACATGGACCCACATTGTCAACTAAACTTTGATACCACAGGAAAAGATATACAATGGAAAAATGTCTCTTCAAATGATGTTGAGAAAGCTGGACACTTTCTTATACCATACACAAAAATAAATTCAAAACAGATAAAGGACCTAAATGTAAGACAGGAAACCTTTAAAATCCTAGAGGAGAACATAGGCAGTTACCTCTTCGACATCAGTAGTAGAAACTTTTTACTAGATACATCTCCTGAGGGAAGGGAAAGACAAACAAAAATGAACTATTGGGATTTTATCAAGATAAAAAACTTCTGCACAGCAAAGAAAACAGTCAACAAAACTGAAAGACAGCCTACAAAATGGGGAGAAGATATTGCAAATGACATATCAGACAAAGGGTTAGTATCCAGAATCTATAAAGAACTTAAGAAACTTAAGTCCAAAAACAATCCAGTGAAGAAATGGGCAGAAGACATGAAGAGACATTTTTCCAAAGACATCCAGAGCACCAACAGGCACATAACAGAATGCTCAACATCACTCATCATCAGGGAAGTACAAATAAAAACTGCAATGAGATGTCACCTCACACCTGTCAGAATGGCTATAATTAACAACACAGGAAACAACAGGTGTTAGAGAGGATGTGAAGAAAGGGAAACCCTCTTACATTGTGGTGAGAATGAAAACTGGTGCAGCTATTCTAGAAAACAGTATGGAAGTTCCTCAAAAAAGTTAAAAAGAGAACGACCCCATAATTCAGGAATTTCACTACTAGATATTTACACAAAAGATAAAAAAATACTGATTGAAAGGGATGCATGCATTCTGATGTTTATTAGGAGCCTTATCAACAACTGTCAAACTGTGGAAAGAGCCCAAACATCCATCAGCTGATGACTGGATAAAGATGAGGTGGTATACATACACAATGGAATAATACTCAGCCATAAAAAAGAATGAAATCTTGCCATTTGCAATGACATGGATGGAGCTAGAGAGTATATGCTAAGCAGAAGTGAGTCAGAAAAAGACAAATTACATGATTTCACCCATATGTGAAATTTAAGAAATGTAATGGATAAACATAGGGAGTGGAAAGAGGCAAACCACAAAACAGGCTCTTAACTATGGAAAACAAATTGAGGGTTGGTGAAGAGGAGGTGGGCAGGGGGGGATAGGTTAGATGGGTGATGGGCACTTGTAACAAGTGTTGGGTGCCGTATGTGATGTATCAGTAAATTCTAAACCAGAAACAAATATTACACTGTATGTTAACTAACTAGATTTTAAATAAAAAGCTGAAAAAAAGAAACATAAGACTACCAAGATTTTCTGTTTACTAGAAATGTCACAAAAAGCTATTGAGAGGATATGATTCGATAGAGGAAATAGGTAAATGTAAAAGTTTAACGAAAAGAGTTAGTATCATAATTATTGGAAGTGTATTTAAAGTCTAAAACCTTTATTTTATGTTGTATGAATTTAGAAAGCTGTACCTTTTAAAAAAATTTTTATGGGTTTTTTTTTTTTTTATGTATTACTGAGACAGAGAGAAATAGAGCATGAGCGAGGGAGGGACAGAGAGAAAGGGAGACAAAATCCAAAGCAGTCTCCAGGCTCTGAGCTGTCAGCCCAGAGCCTGATGCGGATCTCAAACTCATGAACCATGAGATCGTGACCTGAGCTGAAGCTGGCTGCTTAACCGACTGAGTCACCTAGGTGCCCCTAGAAAGCTGTATCTTGAGGCAACTATCATCTATCTGAAAAAGGTCTATTTTAGCATAGATCAATTACATAAGAATGTCAGTAAAGCCCATACAAGTTCCATTGTAAAGACCACATGTGTCTCAATTATCAATCATTATAAGCATTCTGATACTTAGCAATCATTTCTAGAGGTTTTGAAATGTTTTATTTTCAAATGCTAAAACAATCTAATTAAGTGGGTATATTTTTTATATTTATTATCATCTTTTACAAAACAGCATATATTTTTCAAATTTGTATGTATAATGGGAATTGCAATTTGTCATAACATGACTTTCTTAGTTTTACAGCCTTTAGCAATCTCACTTATAACACATTCATAGCCTGATTCTCCTTGAGCCCTCATGAATCTTGATTTTACAGCATAAGCACAAATGCAATAGAACACGGTCCTCATTTAAATTATGTGAAATTGATATTGTGCTGCTTTCAAATGCCATAAGAAAGAATGTATCCGGTCATGGCAAGGGTGTCAGAGGCAATGGAGACTGAAGACTTTAAGAGAAAATGATCTATACTTTACCTTCTCATGAACTTCAGTATTCCCTCCAACGAGAATTTTTGATACTGTCAGAGTACTTCTAACACTGTATTTTATTACAAGGCATAATGCAGCCTTTTTAATAGAAGTTCACATAACCCATTGAAAGTACAGATGTTTTTAAATTGTCTATTCTTGCTAGAGATCAAAAGTTTATTTTATATGAAAGTAGCATAAGACTTCCTTATTCTGATTCTCAGAAAACCCATTTGCTTCCAGTTTATTCTCCAATGACATTAATATATCTATCATTTTACAAGATAGAGAATAGAAATGTGTAAATAAGGGCAGGTTTCAGGAGATTAACAATGTGTATAGTTAATCCAAGGAAAAAAATACCTGTCAAGATCATCTTTACAGTTCTTCGGAATTCTGCAAAAGAGCTCGATTCTGCATTGCTGTTTCTGTTCTATCAGAAAGTGACAGTTAGTTTAGGAATGCTCTTCACTTAGGACAACTTTGGATTTGTAAGATAAAGGTCAAAAATGTACTCTGAAGTGTCCAGTAATTTCTTCAAGACCACCCCAATTATATTATGTCTAGTTGCTAATGTATTACTATAGTTTTACTGATGTTTAATCCTTGCTGAGTATGTTTTCATTTCTGCTTATAAGTAGAATAATCCATCCCAAACTGCTTTTAATGTGATGAAAATCTAGGAATCATTGGAATCCAACTGAAGTTTATCATCAGAATTAAAATATCACCAAAAATATGATTAACTATACTGTTGTATAAAAATACTCTATGTTATGATTTCTATATATGGATATATACTTAGCATGTATTTGTCGGGTGCAAAATAGTACTCTGTGAAATACCAGATACTTTGTTTTACCAATACTTTCCCTAGTGACAGTAAGTTGTAAGGATTTGAATTTTAAGTAGGTAAGTGTCTGACTCCTAATTATGGTACTTCTTACCTCTGTGACAGTGAACAAGTGATTTAACATATTTCATTCCAAATCCCTCATCTATTAAAAAAAATAAGATAAGGGATAATCAATGAAAAGAAATTAAGAGAGTATCTAGATAAGTGAAATAGGTTTATCAGGTTCATCTAATGCTGCCCAGTAAGTTTAGGACCTGACTGACTATCTGGCAGACATGAATCTGACTGTTCTGGAATAGAATGATCTGCAGTACAGTATGGACAGTGGCTTTCCCTTGGCCTGGAAGAAATCTCTCTCAAACCTGCTAGTTCTCAAACTGTGTATCAAGACTACCTAAGGAATTTTTTTCAAATACACATGCTGATTAGGATATATTTGTTTTTGTAAAATCTGTATGTGCTTTATTGCCCCTGAATTTCTATCAAGTGTTAGAATTTGGGAAATAATAAGGTAGATTTGTAATCTCCCCAGGTAAATTTGAAGGCTGACTGACTCATCCCCAAGTCAACACCATGTAAAACAACCTGCTCACAGCCAACTATATCCCTTTACTTGGATGCTATGTTCAAACACAATTGGACAGATTTGGATTATAAATTTGTTTCCCTGTGATCTAGATAACATAAAAGATTATGGGTTGGGAAACCATGAATTATCTGGGTAAAGTTATACTTTCTTTAATTAAAGTTAAGCAATGAATAGGAATTTACTTTAGAATCATTACCTAGTAAATTAGCATAATTCAGTCTCCTTATGCCATATTCAAATCAAGTGTCAAACCTGGAAACATTGAGAATCAGACTCTGGCTAATGACCATCCATTGTGTTACTACACATTATCTCACTTTGCCATTTTGATGTTTCAATCTCTTTCCTTAAATCTTCTGCTATTTCTATATTTAATAAAGAATGGATATAGAGTTGTAGGGAGTTGCATGATGTTATGAGTTTTCAGTAAAAACAAAGCAACTGAGTTTTAGATTTTAACCAACATAAGCATTTAGAGTAGCTGATACATTTTCTGAGAGGTGTATGTACCTATTTAGATGGATTAGATGGATCTTTATGTCTCAGATATGCTGATGGATGACTTTGGAAGACTATTTGGAGTTTATTCTACTTTTACCTTCAGTATTGACAGAATCTTAACACAAATATGAATCTTCTTAGGTCCATATTTTTTTAATTTTAAAGTTATTTCTGCTTTAAAAATGATACAGACAGTTAACAACCATTTAAAAATGTGGTCCATTGTCAAATTAAGTCAAGGCTACATTAATTCATTTAACTAGAGCATTAGAATTGTTTCTCTATATTTCACATATAATTAGCTCATATTAAATTTATATTGAATATCTATACTAATTTAGCTATAAGAGTATAGAAAATAAATTTTAAGCTATATTGCATAGCAAATACTCCAAATCTAGAATTTGTACAGAAATATATATTATCATAAATAAGGTTGTACAGAATTGGTTGGTTATTGGGTAGAGTGACATAGAAAAATTCTCCTCCTTTGCTAATTATTTTTTAGGACAATGTGTTTGGAACTGGCCATAAAGGAGAATTATTTCATTTTTTTGCTTTCGTTGTTTTTCTATTTCCGTTAATCCCTCCTTATTGTGGTGAGCCACTTATACCTGAAAATTCTAGTCACTTCCCTTATACTGGACTTCATATAAGGCATAGGGAAAATATTCAACTCTCTTCTTATTCTATAACTTTGAGTTAGAGCCACAATTAGATCTAATATTCAACATTAGAAGGACGATATTTGAAAATAGTATTTAGTGTGAAAGACTGGGATTCAAGGTCTATTTCTGCTTTTAGCATTACCAAGTAAGTTTGGATATGTGATTTTTTTTTCTCTCCATGCTCCCATTTCCTCATTTGAAAAAAAGGCACATGGTAACAACTGAGTTACTAAGTACTTATTACATGCTAGTATAATGCTAAGCACTTAAGATACTTAAGGATGGATAATGTTATCTGTTTTTAAAGAAGGGAAAACTGAGTATCTAAGATATTAATGAACTTACCAGAGATGGTACAACTTGGAAATTGTGCTAATTTTAACCAGGTATGCTTCTATCCTAAATCCGCAGTTCTGTTACTAATATCTACCTCTAAAATATTAAGAGTGGTTGTATTTTTCTTCATAAAATATAACATTATATAAAAGCTGTAGCTATTATAGGAACTTATAGTACTCTGGTGCTCTTTAGCCCCTCAAGGCTTATGCATGTGAGATGGACATTTATCAGCACCCGTATCATAGGAGAAGATGAAAATTCTCTTTCCAGAATGTAGTGTCTTTGGGAGATTTAAATTACAGGAATAAGGAGACTGTAAACTGTAGAACTCATTTAGTCTAGGTAAAAAGATACTATGATAAGATATGTAGTTTAAAACATAAAAAAGCATAAGGATCATATATATTATGTAGCTTATCAAAACATTAAGAAAAGAGTTGTATGAACTATCCAGTATATATGTATGTATATCCGTATGTTTCAATAACAAGTCACAAATTATATATTTTCTGAGTTATAGATTTTGTGAGATATAAGCATGATGTATTTACATGTATTGATTAATTTACATACTTTACATAATTTCTCTATATATGTCTTAGAAAAAGTTTAGAAAGATCCACTCCAAACAGATGATTCTTCTCAGATATTGAATTTTAGGCCATTTTTGTTTCTATTACTGAAGTTATCTCAGTTTTCTTTGCACTTTGAATCAAGTAGAATTACTTCATTAAATAGCACAATACTCTAAATATTATTAATAAAAAGTTCTATTAGCAAATTATGCAGAATTTTTCTTATGCATAACATAGACGAGAAAACAGCAATCTATGAAAATGAGTCTTTTAATGTAACATAACAAAGACATTTATAGCAACTTAGAAGAATGTACATTTTTGTCTTTTGCTATCTAGTTAGTACTTGATCCTATGTTGAACTTTTGCAAATATAAGATTATATGTTTTACTTGTGAAGAGAGATAAAGAGGTTGTTTAGTTCGTTATTAACCACTGTGTTAGATCAGTTAAATACAAGGTGGTCTTTAGGAAATATTTTCTAAAATGTGCACACTGATAGCACTTGGTATATGAGAATATTGAAATCAGACATAGAACACAAAAAAAAAAAAACCAAACTGTCCTGTGCATCTACATTAAGAATTCTTAAATTTGAAACTTTGGGTGTATAAGATTAGCAAATCCAGGAAACACTTTGAAAACCATTTCATAATGTTCACTGAAACAGGAATTTGAATACTACAGAAAATTTATCTAACTAATGACTACAATGGAATTTTGGTAAAAAAATCCTTTACATACAAAATTATTTTCATGCTAAATTTAACAAATAACATTCTATGAATGGTTTGAAATGGATTTTTTTGTGTGCCTTTAATTTTATTTATCTTTATGCTTTGTTTGCCTATGGTGAAATTATTGCTTTGCACTAAATTATTTAACTGAAATTAACTATAAACACCAGGAGATAGGACTTGGCATTGTTGGTTTTTTTTTTTTTTCAATTAAAAGAGGGGCTTGATGATGCTGTTTACATTCTTAGTCATCCAGTGCATGCAATTAATTATTTCAGATATACCACTTGGAGCCTGACTAAATCCTCATGACTGTGACAGCTTAAAACAAATGTATTTAATAAAGTACACATCACCCAGGATACATATTTTTAGGCTTGGTATTCAGATAAGGAGAGATAAATAAGATATGTGGGATTAATTTACTAAAAAGGAGGCAAGTTTCCTTAAGGAATCCTACATATGAGGTCATGTTACCTCATGGTGGGAATTTAATTTAAAACGATTAAAAGTTGGGGTGCCTGGGTGGCTCAGTCAGCTAAGCGTCTGACTTCAGCTCAGGTCATAATCTCACACTTCATGGGTTCAAGCCTGGCATCAGGCTCTGTGTTGACAACTCAGAGCCTGGAGCCTGCTTCAGATTCTGTGTCTCACTCGCTCTCTGCCCCTCCCTCATTCATGCTCTGTTTCTCTCTGTCTCAATAATAAATATACATTAAAAAAATGAAATGATTAAAAGTTGGTAGTGCCCCCATATATTTTTAAAGCAAAGCAAAAAATATATATATAGAAGGCTCTTACCTTCTATGGCGAGAATTTCAGGAATTTCTAGAATTAAAGCTTGAGGATAATAAGATCACAGTGGCAAAAGCAAAGGAACAAAAACAACAACCAAACAAAACATAGGCTGTTGTGAGTGAAAGAAGAAAAAAGCTAAGGCTGAGATACACAAAGATTTCTAACATCAGAATTATCAAGAATAATATTAAAATAGGTGTTGGGGTTTTTTTAACGTTTTATTTATTTCTGAGAGAGAGAGAGAGAGAGGCAGTGTGAGCAGGGGAGGGTTAGAGAGAGAGGGAGACACAGAATCGGAAGCAGGATACAGGCTCTGAGCTGGCTGTCAGCACAGAGCCTGATGCAGGGCTCGAACCCATGAACCATGAGATCATGACCTGAGCCGAAGTCAGATGCTTAGCTGACTGAGCCACCCAGATGCCCCTAAAATAGGTTTTAAAGAAATAAGAAATTGAAATTATGAGTAAAGGGTGAAGGATTAAAAATTGGCAGGCATATACAAATAAATTAAAAATATATATAAAAACCCTAGAAATTAATAATATACCTAAAGTATTTGTTTTTAGTAATGAACTAAGAGAAACTATAGGAAATTTGTATCCTGATAATTGATGTAAAGAAATTATCAAAAAAGTAACAGAGAGAAACAGAGTTTAAAAATATGATCACATTGAGTAGAGACCTTAAGAGAAGAGACAGAATATATGAAGCACATCCAACTGGAACTTCTGAGGGAGATAAGAAAGAAAAGAAATACAGTATTCAACAAGAAAATGGATGAGAATTTTTCATAATCAGTCAAATACAACATCTTACATATTTGAAAAGGCTGCTGAATCACCTAAAAATAGAGTCATATACAACTATGCACAACAAATTAATATATTGAACACGTATGAAAGAAAGAAAGTCCTGAAACAGTAAAAAAAAAAAAAAAAGATAATTAACATCAGTGGAATTGATATTAGAGTGACTCCTAAATTTACATTAGAAATAATGGAAGCCAGAATACAGTTAATGCTTAAGCAATGCAGGGGTTAGGGGCACTGATCCATGTATAAGTTTTGGCTTTCCCAAAGCTTAATTACTAATAGCCCAATTTTAACTGGAAGACTTACCAATAAGAGAAACAGTCAATTAACACATATTTTGTATGCAATGTATTTATATACTGTATTTTACAATAATATAAACTACAAAAAATATTAAGAAAACAATGAGGAAGAGAAAATACATATACAGTACTATGCTATCTTTATAAAAATTCAGGTATCAGTGGACCCCTGTAATTCAAACTCATATTGTTAAAGGGTCAACTGTAGAGTGAAATAACATCAATGCACTAAGAGAAAATGACCAACCTTAGTACATGAATCCAAAATA
Source organism: Hyaena hyaena (assembly GCF_003009895.1). Lineage (NCBI taxonomy): Eukaryota > Metazoa > Chordata > Mammalia > Carnivora > Hyaenidae > Hyaena > Hyaena hyaena. The sequence goes on along the minus strand of NW_024082976.1, from coordinate 22,812 downwards.
CTTTTCAAAAGTTATGACAAATAATGTGTTAAACAAACTAAACATTTTAAAACTAACAAAAATTGACAAAAGAAAATTCTAAAGGATATACATAGAAATATAAAGGAAATTACCCTAAACAAAATATATTAAGGAATACTTTGCAATGAAAATTACAGATGTGAAGATTAATACAAGCTTCTAGATTCTTTCTTTCTTTCTATCTTTCTTTCTTTCTTTCTTTCTTTCTTTCTTTCTTTCTTTCTTTCTTTCTTTCTTTCTTTCTTTTTCTTTCTTTCTTTTATTTTTACAAATTCTGTTGCCATTTGGTTAGACCTGAAAGAATGAAAATGTGAGAAATATCATGGACTGATTCTGAGCCCTGTTGAGATTCAGGTGCCTTTGAATAATCTGTATGCATGCCAAGTATCCATGGATCCAAAACTCATGAGAGATGGCTGGGCTGGATATAAAATATGTGGTTAGGGTGAATATAAATGGTTATTGTAATAGTGGGTGTGTATAAGATTATCCCAGGAGAAGATGATGAAAAATGGAAAGGAAATATACCAGGACTTAACAGTGAGAAACTCCTACACTGAAAAAAGAATATTGCCTGTGAGGGGCATCTGGGTGTCTCAGCTGGTTGAGCTTCTGACTCTTGATTTTGGTTCAGGTCATGATCCCAGGTCGTGGGACCAAGCCCCATGTCAGACTCCACACTGGGTGTGGAAACTGCTTCAGATTCTCTCTTTCTCCCTTTCTCTCTCTAACCCTCTTCTTATCATGTGTTCTCTCTCTTTCAAAATAAGTAAACAAACATTAAAACAAAAGAATATTGCCTGTGAGTTAAAAAAAAAAAGTGGTATTTAGTTTTCTAAAGTAATTTTTACTTCAGTGATATTCAGGTCATATTAATATATTTATCTACCCAAATGTTAATTCCAATAAATTCCCTTCAATATGATATGGAGCCAAACATTGCTCTAGAATCCATAGAGATTCCTAAATTAGACACAAATATAAAGTATTGGATTATTGGAAATTATTAGTCAAATCAATGAGCCTTAATTGTATTAATAAAACCCATTAAAGAACTGATGTCTGGTTCATTTATCACTTCTCTGAGGAAAATTGCCAAGCCTACACTTCAAAAATTACTGATAAGCATTGGCAACCCTGGAATTCCAACTGCTCATATGATGGAGGGAAAAAGCGTTCTTTAGCATTTTGAGAGCATTTTGTAGGCCTGACCACCCAAGCTCAGTGGATGTGAACTACAGTATAATCTAATTGAAAGGTATACAACAGGACATCAGATTTGTAAACTATGTAGACATTGTAAAATATATTATTTCTTTATAAAATTTGGCATGTTCTTGACATTATTTTGAAACTCTTTAGTATCTCTTTTCAAGAATATGTCATCAGTTTTGTATTACCTTCCCTAATTTATTATACTTATTGCTCATTACTATCTGTGCAGAATTTCCATTCAAGACCAGCCAATGTGACTGATTATTTTGCTATTGATATATTTTGAATATTATTCCTGAACTTTGTGTAAATCTTTCTATAGACTAGAATCAATCTCACAACTACCTCAACCATCTAAACTAATATATCTATTTAAAATCCCTGTTTAGTACACCCATTTTAACAGTTACTAGACTTTGGGACAGGTGGTTATCTCAGTGAACTCAGTTTCTTTTTCAGAGCTAAAGTACATAAGTTTTTCTGTAGGCATTTGGCAAATTTTGTGTTCTACACTTTAACATATATGCCCTATATTTCCTGCTTATGTATATATTTTAATTATATTAATATTCTTCTTAATAGGAATGCCATTCTTAATATAATTCCTTAGCACAATGCCATTCACAAATCAGGGAACAGCAAATCAACAGTTTTTAACTTTTCAGGTTGATTGGTGGATAATAGCTTCCTTTTGTAATCAATTTATTAACTTTTGGTAACAGCAGATATCTAAAATTTGATAGCATTATATTGATAGGTGATAGACAATAGATGATAGATAGAGGAAAGATAGATGTATAGATGATAGATGTCATGGGGAAAAGCTACATTTATACAATCTACATTTTTTTTTTATCTGTGATAATGCAAGACAGGCACACTAAATATTTGCTATACTAAAGTATTAAAATGTATAAGAATCCATAAGGTAATTTGGTTGAAAACTCTTCAATATCTTACTTCAGAGTAATAGCTCTTTGAATACATGCAAGTTGTTAAAGAAGGTAAGTCCTTATAAAGGTATGTCTTATTGATCTATCAATGACTATTTCTGCTCCCTCTTTTGAATAGTAAATCACTTTTTTAAAGAAAAAACATGTATAAGTTTTGTCAAAATGTAACTTGGGATGGCAAAAGATTGTCAGTACACATATAGATTCCATTATTAAAGTAAGTGAATGGTTGATGAAAAGAAGCACTGACCTAAAGCTTAAAAAACTTTTAAAAGAAGTTCCAGGACATGACCTCTTCTTTATAAGTTCATTATTTTCAGGAGCAGGAGACATAAAAAGCTTTTCTAACACAAAGAATGTAGAGACTTAGACAAATGCCAAGTCCAAGGAATTTATCCCAAACAAAAGAAAAAGATAAGGCCATGGTCAGAGATAAGTGAAATAGATATATGTAACCTGCATGATAGAGAATTTAAAGCAATAATCATAAAGATCATCACCAGGCTTGAGAAAAGAATAGAAGATATCAGTGGAACTCTTACAAAAGAGAAAAGAAGAAAGAAGAAGAAGGAGAAGGAGAAGGAGAAGGAGAAGGAGAAGAAGAAGAAGAAGAAGAAGAAGAAGAAGAAGAAGAAGAAGAAGAGGAAGAAGAAGAAGAATCCATTAGAAATGAAGAATGCAATAAACAAGATTAGAAATGGTCTGATGCAATGAATATAAGCCTGGAAGAAGCAGAGGAATATATTGGTGACCTAAAAGACAGTAATGGAAAATAAAGGAGCTGAACAAGAGAGAGAGACAAATTACAGAATACAAGAAGAGACTTAGAGAACTCAGTGACTCTCTCAAATATACTAATATTTATATTATAGGAGTCCCAGAAGAAGACAGAGAAAAGGGGACAGAAAATTTACTTCAAGAAATAATAGCAGAAAACTTCCCTAATCTGGGGAAAGGAACAAATATTCAGATTCAGGAGACACAGAGAATTCTCATCAAAATCAACAAAAGCAGGCTAAGCTTTTACCAGTTTCAACCAATGTCTTGTTCCCAAGACGTATTGTTATTAAATTTGCAAAATATAGTGATAAAGAAAAAATCTTAAAAGCAGCCAGACAAAACTGGAGATTTCTCAACAGAAGTTTGACAAACCAGAGGTGAGTGCCATAATATATTCAAAGTGCTGATTGGGAAAAATCTTCAGCCAAGAATACTCTATCCAGCGATGCTATCATTCAGAACAGAAGGAGAGATAGAGTTTCTCAGACAAACAAAAACTAAAGGAGTTTGTGACCACTAAACCAGCTCTGTAAGAAATATTAAAGGGGACTCTGAGTACAAAAGAAAGACTAAAGTGACACAGACAAGAAAGGATCAGGGGAAATCCCCATAAACAATAACAAAACAAGTGAGAAAATGGCAATAATTACATGTCTATCAATAATTACTTTGAATGTAAACGGACTACTAAAAAGACAAAAGATGACAGAATGAATAAAAAAAAAAGACCCATCTATATGCCACCTTACAAAAGACTCATTTTAGACCTAGAGACACCTACAGATTGAAAGTGTGGGGCTACAGAAATCTTTATCACACAAATGGATGTCAAAAGAAAGTCAGAGTAGCAATACTTGAATTGGACAAACTAGACTCTTTTTGTGTTGTTTTTATCTTGATTTGATACCAGGATATCATAGAATGGTCTGGCATTATAGAATGATTTCGAATGTGCTGCTTCTTCCATTCTATTATTTATAATACTTTGGTCAAGATTGTCATTAATTATTTTTAAACTTCTTTTTAATTTTATTTACTTATTTTGAGAGAGAGTGCGCACAAGCACCAGTGGGGGAGGGGCGGGGGGGAGAGAAAATCCCATGAACATTGGACCATGACCTGAGCCAAAATCAAAAGTCAGACAATTTATTGACTGAGCCACCCAGGAGCCCTGGTCATTAATGATTTTTTTAAATGTTTGGTAGAATTCACCAATGAAACCATGTAGTCTTGAACTTTTCTGTGTTGGGAAATATTTGGTTCCTATTTAAACTTTCATTCTTATTAGTCTAAGAAGATTTCCTATTTCCTTATTCAAGATTCATGATTCAGTCTTGGTAACTTGTTAATTATAGGAATTATCTGAGTTGTTTTCTAAGTTATCTGATTTGTTAGTATATAATTGTTCATAGTAATCTGTCATCACACTATCCATTTCTGTTTACTGTATTGTTTTCCCTTCCATTCATAATTTTGGTTTTTGAGTCTTCTTTTTTTTCTTAGTTAATGTAGTTAGAGCATTGCCAATTTTGTTTATTTTTTTGGAGAAATTAGTCTTTACTTTCAATGTTATGTTATTATTTATTCTGCTTTCTATTTATTTCTGATTTTTCTTTGTTATTTCCTTCTTCTACTAAATTTCAGCTATGTCTTCTTTTTCTAGTTCCTTGTAGTACTTGTTTACTTATACTTTTTTCTTAATATAAGCATTTATAAGTTTCACTCTAATATCTGCTTTTGCAGTATCCCATAGATTTTGAAATATTGTGTTTTCTTTTGTTTTGAGAGCTGTTTTGATTTGTCATTCAATTTCTTATTTGGCCCATTGCTGTACAGTAGTGAGTTGTTTAATATTTTCACATTAAATATTTAATATTAAAAAATAAAAAAATTGTGCCAAACTCCAGGCAACTGCATCCAGCATTCATAGGACCACTATTGTTAGGTGCTGTTTCTATTTGCACAATATAATGGCATTTGATAGATGCCACAATAGTATTAGCACAGTAGCAAAGCTGATAAGGGAAACATAATTAATAGCTTTAGGAAAAGTTAATAACAGCTAAATTTAAACTGTCACTAATTCCAACTATCTAGTGAAATTACAGTGAGGCATAGTCACCTAGAAAGTACTTTATGCTATTCTAAAAGAAGATATTATACATTTCTAAAACTCCCATATCAAAGACATTAAATATGTTGTACCCTAGAAAGGTAGAAATAAGCTGTAGAGAGCACAAACAAAATAAGACTGTAAAACAAATAAATTAACCAGGTTTACTTATTGTTAATTAAATTAAAAAGAGTAACTTGGCATTAAATGGACACTTTAACTCATCTTCAGAACTCTTCAGGCATACAATATATAAACACTCTCAACCCAAATACAGTGAAATCCAAAATGTGTACTACTGGTATAGAAGAAAGACACTTTGTGGTAGGCTAATAGTCCTTTGCAACTAATTAGGAGAGAAAATAGGAAAATGTAATTCCACTAGAGCTATTAGCTGCTGATATTGCCTATTTTCATATTTAATTTTCTTTGCTCCTAAATGACATTGAGCTTTTGATATTGCACTAAAAATAGATTTTCCCCTTGACTGGAAAAATCTTCCTCCCAAAATAGAACGTTATTTATAAAGAAGAAACCTTTCCTAAGTATTGGGAACTAATTTAGGCCTAGTCTTATTTCTTTCATACTTTGCTTCTTCTTTTTATTGTTTTATTAACTTCTTGTTTTAGAGTGCACATGTGCATGCACATGAATTCCTAAGAGGAAGGATGGACTCTGAGTGGTAGAAAAGTATCTTTTATATTCTATTTCATTGTTCTTGATCTCAGCAATGAAAGCTATTGTTTCCTATGTATCTCTCAAACTTTGCCTATAAAATATTTGTGGTATTCATTCTATGCTCTAAGTAATTGAATGTAGAAACCTAGTCATTGCCCAGTAAGATCACTGCAATAGCATTTGAAGGCTATTGATGTTAAATGCATGTTTTAAAGCTGTTATCACAGTCATCTTGATCTGTATCTTAATTAATTCCATGTTGCATTAATGATTTGGCTTTTCTCCTGAAGTAATGTCTGAAAGTTTTTTAGAGTGCTTGCAAATGATTTAGTTACTTCTTCTCTTTTATGTATTAGTTGTATATTACATTTACATTACATTACATTTACATCTGAAGGCTACCTAACAATATGTCTGACACAGTAATTAAACTTCACGATGGACTCATTTTATGCTAGAAAAAATAAGCTACATAGTAACATATTTAAACATTATATAAAATGGGGGAAGGAACCCAGGCTAAAAGAGGAGTTTAAATGATTATTACTCTATTGTACTTTGGGGATTTATATTATCAAAGGTCAACATACCAATTGAAAACCAAAAACTAGGGGCACCTGGGTGGCTCAGTCAGTTAAGCATCCAACTCTTGATCTCAGCTCAGGTCTTGATTTCAGAGTCATGAGTTCAAGTCCTGTATTGAGCTCCATGCTGGGTGTGGAGACTACTCAAAAAAAAAAAAAAAGAAAAAAAACTAAAAACTCAAGTCTTATACCTAAAGATCTAGTATAGTGTTATACACACAGCAGATATTCAGATATTTAGTAAGTGTTTATTAATGATTATGCCTATGTATTCTTCCAGATGTTTTCAATATTGAAAGAGGTTTTCTGTGCCACCTGAAAAACTGGTTTATTTCCAGCATACTGTAGATAAAAAACATAATAATTCTTTAGTGTTGGTACCCTGAAATTTATCTTCAGAAAGCCTTCTCATACAGAGGCAAATCTTTATTGATTTTGTGATTTAAGCAAAGGCCAATGTACTCAATACAAGTTCCCACTGGCTTTGTTGAATTGTATAATATATTATGTCTTTTTACATTGTTACTACATATTACTTTTCCTAGAGGAATACATCAGCTCCTAGACTTTCAATTACTTTCTATTATCTATAAAATATCTCCACAAGATTTTATTTTATTTCTTTTCAGAAAAACTACCTAAAGTAAAGCTCAATAATTTTCCTCTAACTTACTCAAACTTCTTTGTGGCTCACTTTTCTATCTCCGTAGGTTGTCTCCCAGTGTTCCCAATATCAAGGGTTCATAATTTTTTGTCCATCCTACACTCTACATTTAGTCAAACAGCAAATTCCATTGATATCAACAGAAGGTCTGTTTAGAGGAGCAAATGCCCTTGAAAGAAAATATCATTCAATGTATTTGAAAGTCCCATGCAGTAATCTATCAAAATCTTCTTTGTATTATTTTAAATAACTTTATTAAAAATCTGGGAAGAAGAGTATTTTATTGATTTTTTTCCTAAATGAACTCAAAATTATTTCAAAAAATTTCAAAAAATACACTAAATGTCTATATCATTTTAGTAAAAAGTACATGAATTTTAGAATTACAAGAGCAAATTAGTATAAGAGAATAATAATGAAACTTATAGATGCTGATATATTTTTTAAAATCTTAATTGGTAATAATGCTCTTTTCCATGTGTATATAAGACTTTATCAGAAAAAATTACAAAAGCAGTAAAATGAGATTTTTTTCAGTTTATTAATATCAATTTGACATATATTACTTTTTAAGTGTATGATGTGCAGCATAATAAATTAACTTACATATAGTAAAGGAGGATCACCATAATAAATTTAGTTAACATCCATCATTTCATATAGATACCAAGAAAAGAACAAGACAAAAAACCTCTCTTAACTTTCAAATATACCATATAGCTGTGTTAACTAGTCATCATATCGTAAATAACATCCCTAGTCCTTATTTAATCCATAACTGGAAGTTTCTACCTTTTGACCATCTTCATCCAATTAACCCTCCCCCCCCCAACTCTTTACCTCTAAAAAATACAAACCTTATCTTTTTCTATGAGTTTTTTTTGTTTTGTGTTTTCAGATTGTACATATAACTGAGATCACTCAATATTTGTCTCTGTCTGACTTATTATTTCACTTAGAATAATGCCCTCAAAAGCCTATCTGTATTGTTGCAAATGACAGGGTTTTTCCTTTCTTATGCTAGGATAATATTCCTGTGTGTGTGTGTGTGTGTGTGTGTGTGTCTTTCATTCCATCACTACTAAATCCAGAGCAATAGTTTTAATATGGATATTTGCTAAATCGCTTGCCCTTATTTAAATACATGTTTTTTGGGTGCCTGGGTGGCTTAGTTGGTTAAGCAGCCAACTTCAGCTCAGGTCATGGTCTTGTGATTTGTGAGTTTGAGCCTCACATTGAGCTCTGTTTTGACAGCTCAGATCCTAGAGCCTGGGTTGGATTCTGTCTGTCTGTTTTTCTCTCTCTCTCTCTCTCAATCTCTCTCTCCTCCTCCCCTGCTCGCTCACTCTCTGTCTCTCAAAAAAATGAATAAATGTTAAAAAAAAAAAAAACATTTTCTTTCCATTATATTTAGGATAATGACCAAATTCATTGACATTGTCAGGTAATGAAATAGCATGGGCTGACTACCATTCACCTCAATTTCCTTGTCCTTTGTGTTCTCTAGCACTCTCCCTTCCATTCCTTAATTTTCTTATCTTACTCAGACCTTTACACATGTGGCACCATTTACCTACATCATTTTGCCTGCCCTTCCTTGACCCCATACACACACTCTTCCTCTCTGTCTAACATTTCCTTTGATATAAACTCAAACTCAGTTCCTCATGGAATCTTTAACTTATCTTCCTAAATAGGTCAATTCTTCTTACCCTGTGCTCTCATATACATTTTACCCTTCAGTTATAACACTTACTCATATTAGTTTTAATTTATTATTATATATATGGTTGTTTCTTTAGTGTTTAACTCATCTACATGATGATAATCTCCCTAAGTGAGGTACCATATATATATATATATATTTTTTTTTTTTCTGGTCCAACATGTATTTCTGTTGCCACCTCACTAACAAGCATACAGTAGATGTTCAATAGATATTATAGGGGAAAAAAAACACAGCATTTCCACCTTTAGTGATTGCTCAATTATGTTAATATGTTTTTTATGTTTCATTATTACCTAACAAGTTTATAGGTTCCCTAGTTTATGGTGATGAAATTTCCTACTCTCTAGAACTACAATACATGTATACCATTCTCAAAGTCATTTTAGGTTAAGAGATGAAGATCCAGGATGTCTCGGGGTTTTTACAAATTGTAAGTCACTTAGGTGTTAATATTTCAATATTTCATTTTTTTCAGCAAATAAGATATTTCCTGTGTATATTACTAAATCAAGCTTTATTTAATATAAAAATGATAATGGTGCTATTTGATTTTTATTAACAAATTTGGTTTTTTATTATTAAAATTGATAATAGGTTTCAACAAAGTTACCACTTATCTTCCAAGTTATCATTTGCCTGCCAAATTGTATCTTAATGCTTATATTTCTTATTGTTTTTCTGAAGTTATTGGCATTGCTGTTCTTCACATGCTATCTTCTTTGATTTTCATGAAATACCTTATGATTACCACACCTTAGCAATCTTTCTTATATCCTACACTTGACACATTAGGGTTTTCTTAGGGATTGACCCTTTGACATTCATTTTAACTCTATATATTTAAACTATATAATTTCATCCATGACTATGGTTTGTAACACCAGAAGGGCTCTGTTTATCTCTAGGTGTTATATTTCTCCTGAGTGCCAATCAATATGTTTAATTTATTTAATTAACAACTGTTTTGAAAATGTCCTATTTGCCAGACATTGTTGATGTATTAGAGTGCCTACACCTTCATTTGTACATGTTTAGATACCATTGATATCTGAAAGTCAATGTACCTCAAACTGAATTTGTCATTACCTCCCCTGAACTACTACCAAGCCCTCAGAAAATCCTCTTGTCTTTTTTTTTTCAGTTTTAGTGAGATATAATTGACATATAATACTGTATAAACTTGAAGTGTACAGTATAGTAATGTAACTTATATACAGTATGAAATGATTAACACATTATGTTTAGTTAGCATCCATAATCTTATATAGACAAAAAAGAAAAAAGATGGGTGTGTGTGTGTGTGTGTATGATGAGAGTTCTTAGGATTTACTCTCTTCACTTTCAAACATGCCATCTAGTAGTGTCAACTATAATGATTATGTTGTACATTACACATCTAGTACATATCTTGAAACTGGAAGTTTGTACCTTTTGATCACCTTTATCAAATTCTTCCCCCAACCTCCCACCAGTGATAAACACAAATCTAATTGGTTTTGTGTAAGTTTAATTTTTTTCTTTTTCATTTTCTATTTTTTTAGATTCTGCATACAAGTAAGATTGTATAGTGTTTGTCTTTCATTGTCTGACTTATTTCATTTATCATAATGTCTTAAAGATTCACCCATGTTGCTGGAAATGGCAGGACTTCCTTCTTTTTAGTGGCTCAATATTGTGTGTGTGTGTGTGTGTGTGTGTGTGTGTACAGTTTCTTTATCCACTCATCTATTGATGGACACTTAAATTGTTTCCATTTTTTGTCTGTTATAAATAATGCTGCTGTGACCATGGGTGCAGAACTCTCTTTGACATAGTGTTTTTGTTTCCTTCAAATATACAGTAAAACTTGGATTGCAAACAACCTCTTCTTCAAGTGTTACACAAGATGAGCAAATATTTCTGATGAATTTTAACTTGATACATGAACAATGTCTTGTAATACGAGTAGTAAATGACATCAAATGTTACATGATCACAACTGAACCAATGGTTCCTGAAATTTGCTTTGATATACAAATACTTTGGATTACAAACAAGTTTCCAGAATAAATTATGCTCACAAACTAAGATTTTACTCTGTTCCAGAAGTGGAATTGGCTGGATCATAGGTAGTTCTATTTTTAGTTGTTTTAGGAACCTCCATACTATTCTCCATAGTGGCTGCACTCATTTACATCCTCACCAACAGTGCACAAGAGTTACCTCTTCTCCACAGCCTCACCAGTATTTATCTCATTTTTTATGATAACCATTCCAACAAGCATGAGGCTATATCTCATGTTTTGATTTGCATTTCCCTGATGATTAGTGATGTTGGGCACATTTTCATGTAAGTGTTAACTATTTGTATGTCATCTTTGGAGAAAAATTCAGGTCCTTTGCTCATTTTTAATTATGTTACTTTTCCCTCATTGTATTATAGAAGTTCTTTATGTGTTTTGGATCAATCTCTTATCAGATACATGGTTTATAAATATTTTTCTCCATTCTGTAGGGATTTTTATTTTATTGATTTTTGTTTTTTTAAATTTGTTTGCTTTTTGCTGTGCAGTAGCTTTTTATTTTGGTGTAGTCTCATTTGTTTATTATTGATTTTATGGCCTGTAGTCCTCTTACTCTAATTACTGCTACACCAACGTGTGATTTTGCATCAAACAGAAACATACTTATGTTTCTTTCCCCTTACATACAAATTATTGTGAAAATCTCACAACTACTTCTTCTGAAATGTTTCTCGAACCATAACTACTGTCACTGGTTTTCTTCAGTCCTAATGTGTTAACTTTAACAACTGAGAAACTAAATGTATAAATGGTCAATGAGCAGAACATTTATAAAAACAGAACTCTGTCCCATAACTTGCAGCAACCTTCCCAGGAAGACAACTATCCTATCTACAATAAATAGCCCAGGAAGCCAGCTTGCTATAGGTCAGATTTTTAGGAAGTCAAAACACAATATCCAGTAACAATACAGGGGCTAAACAACAACTTCATTAACAATTGGCCCCAAATGACCAGTACTTGGTTAATTGACAGCTTTCTTAATTTCTGTCCCTTCTTATGACCTAGGACCAAACAGAGAAAGTGAAATATGTACCCTCAATTAAACACACAGGATTCTTTGTTCCCAGTTAGAACACCTTCTGCCATCCTATGTCAACAATCTCCATAAGGGAACGGCTGAAGCTTCCCTTTTTTCTACTGCTCACCCCTCTGCCTATGTTTGAGTCTCTGCCAAAACACAAGTGATAGTGGCTGATTCCTTGGTTGTGACAAGCTCTGAATAAATAGCCTTTGCTTGTTCTCGTTTGGTCGGTCTTCACTTATTTCCATGCAACAAAGTCCTGGCTAGTTTCTGCCACAGTCTGGATACTTCCAAACAATTTCATGTAACAAGTAGAGCGATATTCCCAAACTCATAACCTGTATTGTCATTGATCTGAATATTTTTCAATGGCTCCTTGGGGATAAAACTAAAATTCTTAAGCTAAGCACAGGAAGCCCCAGACTCAACTCTTACCATTCTCTCAAGTAAAACACCTTGCTAATATCATGATATACCAAACACTATCATTCTTCCAATTGTTTGAACAATATGGTATAATTCCTTTTAATGGGTTTTCTGCTTTATCCACCTGTTTAATTCCATGTTTATCCAACTTGATTGGGTTAACTATCTTCTCCTCAAAGAATCTTGTGATGCCTTCAAGCATTATTAGATTTTTTTTCTCTTTTATATTCTGATAGAACCCTATCGCTTGCATTGCTTTCCATACATTACTGTTTTACTTTCCATTTTCCCTCATTCTTGTTGCCCTGGGATTGTACCTCCTCAATGAAATACTAGTAATAATCCTTGCCTCATTTTTTTACCCCCTAGGATCATGGTCTAAAATAGGTGGATATAAACATAAGCCTGCAAGAAGAGCTGATCATTTAAATGAATGAATAATGTGTGTAACTGATTGTAACAGAAATCTGGTCATTGTCAACATGGAGATTTTAGATGCTTTATATTGTTATATATAGATCCAATGGGTTAAAGTTAAAATCCTAAGAAGTTGTGCATGTATTCATTATTCTATGGATAACCTATGCTAAGAGAATGAAAAATCTCAATAGATGTCTGCTAAAAAGAGTAAAGCTAGCAATGTGTTTATATTAACTAACCAATTTAGAGGGCTATTTTATTCCATATATTTGGATTGGGTTCAAAGGATAGAAAACCCAGTGATCCCTGATCTTATAAGCCATGTTAGTGGCCAGACCAGGTCTGAGAATGTAAGCCATGTGCACATCTTGCTTTCCATTTGCCCTTTCCTGTGTTAGTCCTTGAGAACCTCTGACTTAAAGGCTTTGAGGAAAAGCATGAACAAAAGGTATAATCAAATACAGAAAAGCAGACATTTGCTACAATTGAGACCTGACAAATCCATAAACCATACATGAACATTGGAGACATATGCTTGCCACAGTAGGAGTAAATAGGCCTTCTACTACAGAGCCCAGGAAGGCAGGGATCTATGAAGTCTTTTGAAAATTCTATATAGAAAGGGAGGTGTTTGTTGTGTCCAAATATGTGCACTGCTTGATCTTTTTAAGTAGAAAATCATCATCTCTACAAGACTAGGCTATTTATCAATATGGGCACTCTGAAGGCACCTTAATCTACTTGAAAATGACATTAAATTTGATGTCATGATATGTTTCAAAAGAGTATCTCTGTACATGGAGGAAGGCTACAGTTCAACAATCCTAGCTTCACATGACAAGTAGGCAGAATTTAACTAAAGTGTGAGTATGGGGCTGCACGTGGCTGGCAGAGTTTTCCCTGTTAACATTATGAAATCTAACAAGAGGAAAGAAGAAAGTTTCATTGCTAGATACTAATAAAAACTTCAAGATTGGTGATAAACTTGTAGCTTTTTAAGGCATTGATCCATAGGACTCTAAGCCATAGTGAAAAAAATTCAGAGGCTCTTTTTCTTTTTTAAGCTTATCTATTTTGAGAGAGAAAAAAAGAGTGTGAACAGGGGAGGGACAGAGAGAAAGGGAGAGAGAGAGAATCCCTACCAGGCTCTGCACTCATATCAGGGCTTGAACCCATGAACATGACCTGAGCTGAAACCAAGTGTCAGATGCTCAAATGAATGAGCCACCCAGGTGCCCCAGACTCTTCTCTACAAAATGTAGACTGATATTCTTGTATAATGTTTCTATTTATACTGTGTGTTTTTAAAATATATTTAAAAGAACAATGGGGAATTTTTTATTATTTAAGTATTTTTACAACCTCAATATCATGAAATCCAAAGTCCTTATAGGTAATGGAGAAAAAGTAAGCAGCTATACAATAGTATTAAAATGAGCTCATTTTGAAAAAAGACTATTTGCTTAATCAGTCATAGGTCACAAAGTATTGATAGCAAGTTCATGGTTAGTTACTTCTCTAACACAGGTTCTCATGATGACCTTAACAGGGGGATTTTTAGAATTTGCTCCTGTAAGTCATTTTGTAAGAACCAGTACAGGTGCTCTACCTGAACAAACAAACAAACAAAATCTCTGAAATTGTACTGAACTGTCAAAAGTAACTGAAATTGTATGGTCTAAAAAAAAAATAATAAAAGTATTTACATGTGGTTTTTTATGTATAGGACTTTCTAGGTTTCTAAAACTATTATTTAATCTTCTAATTAAAAGTGATTTTATAAAAAGAAAAAAGTAAATTATAAAAATATTGTTTTCTTCTAGGTAAAGTCATATTTAAGGCCAATCATCCTGTCAAATTCTTAACTTACATAGTTACATTAAATTCGTACAACAATCCTATGACAGAGGTATATTACATTTTACAGATAAGAAAAATGAGATTAATATCCTCATAATACCAGCTACTAACTAGCAAATGTGAAATCAAGATGTGCTTGATTCCAGAAAACTGGTTCTCATATCTCCAATATAAAAGCCAGTTTCCTATTACACGATTTATATTTTTTCCTGTTCAGGATGCCAGCAAGGTAGGTACTAAGGATGGGAAAAATTACCCTCTCAGGCTAACAAATTAAATATTTTCAAAACTAAAAGTACCCTCTCAGGATAACAAATTAAAAAATTTTTAAACTAAAAGTCAGACAAGATTTTTGATTGACACATCAAATTACTCAATTAAAAAAAAGTTTATTTATGACCCATTGTGTTTCTGCAACATTCAACAAAATGCAATTTTTTGAAGATAACCAAGTATGCTATATTAAATAGATGCATGGTGTTAAAAATTAGAAACAAAATGAATCTCTTACTAGCTTTAATATTTTTATAAAACTGGAAATAGAAAATGTTAGTGGTTGGCAGACAAACTGTTCAATCAAATATTGAGTTATCTCAAGATTTTTTTGATAGGACAATTATGTGCGAAATACTGAATCGAGTATTCTGTTATCTGTAAAGAAAACTTACACAACTGACCCTCCAAAATTATATTAATTCTTCAGGACATGTATTTATTCCAAGTGGAGACACATGGTAAAGGATAATTTGTCATTCATTTAAAGAAGTCTATGGCTGAGGACTATGACTGGAATAATATAATGAGAAAATCACAGAAATGATTAATGGACAGAGAGGAGCATCAGAACAAATTGTGGCCAAGTGAATGACAAGAATAAGATATTTAGCCTGAAAAGTGACAATATTTTTTTTTTAAAAAAAGGATATTGGCTGAAATTGGTTAGAGAAGTGTTTGGCCTATAATTTCTTCTATTTATCAGAAAAATACATTGTTATATCCAAATTGTGAAGGCAAACAATTATATAGCTGCAGAATTATATGTTCAGTTACACTGTCATTTATATGATGAGAACTAAAAATCTCAGAACTGAAAATCTTGGGCAGACAGGATCATTTACAAGTACCAAAAAACTATTTTGAAAATAAAAGCTTACTAAACTTTTAGAAAATATACACTAAGTAGGCATGTAATAAAAGTGTATCTTTATCACTCCAACAATATTTGACTGCACAGTAATTATAGTAATCACTGTAGTAGGAGCATATAAAGGTAGGGTATATAAAGATGACCAAGATTCCATTGTTTGTTTCCATGAAGAACTCGGAAAAATAATGCAGTAGCAAATAATACTTTTAATTAGAAGATTAAATAAGAATAATTACAGACAAGTAAAAAGTCCTTCTTTTTGCTTTATAAAATGATGTTTTATTTTTAAGCATTTTTGGAAGACTTTCTTAGAAAATGACTAGCTTTATTTCTCTACTTGGTGGCAGCCCTTTAGGTAAAGTTAAGATGTGTTATATGAAGTAATCTAAGTTCTTTCAGCAAAGCTACTCCCGTTCCCCCAAAAAAGGCCCAACAACTTTGTAAATTTTGCAGAAATTTAATTGCTTTTCTCTGTTTTACTAAATATACTCTTTGCCTCCCCCATCCTTTGCTATCCTCCCCCTTACTTAGGGGCGTTTCCAGTGATTTGGCAATTTGTTCGTAATAGGGAGAATAATATATAATCAAACTTGATTTCATGCCTGATTTGATTACAGGGTACTGATTAAACTAATGCTAGTGAATTTTCTTTAATTCAGTGATTAGGAGAAGGGTGTTTTCCTATACATCTTTGAGAGACCAATCACCGTAAGACAAATTCCCTGTCCTTAATGATGGGGAGACCTGAATCAAACATTAACTAATGTATTCATTC
Organism: Hyaena hyaena; assembly: GCF_003009895.1. Lineage (NCBI taxonomy): Eukaryota > Metazoa > Chordata > Mammalia > Carnivora > Hyaenidae > Hyaena > Hyaena hyaena. Next base: position 6,360 of record NW_024082976.1, on the reverse strand, counting down.
TTTTAAATATAAATTTATTAATAGGCTTTTAGGTTTTCCTCAGAAACTGGGGCTTTAGGTCCCTGGGTAAATGAAAGGAAAGTGATCTCCTTGTCTCCTGAGTTTAATGACATTTATTACTTCAGAGTCTTGACAAGTCCCATTATTACATTTCACTTTTTGAAAAGTGGCAGCCTGCAAAGGCTAATACCTGACATAGCATTATATATCTTGTCCAGTAGGTTTACAAGTTAATTCATTAAATCAAATCATTTTCATTAGAACACTGGCTTCATGTGTTACTACTAGCACTAAAATAAATCATTTTAGTCTGTCCATTATGGTAAGTGATACATCTGATACATTTATTAAGTTAAAGTGTTCTCTCAAATTCTCATGTTCAATTATTCTTGTCACCACTCACTAGGCTGATGATGCTCTCAGGAATCATTACCTATAAGAATAAATTCCAACTTTGTTTCCTGGTATTTATGTTCCTCCACTGTTTGGTCACAGCCTACTATTCCAACCTCATCCCCTGATATTCTATACCCCAAATCATCCACAGCAACCAGGCTGTCCTATTCACTGTCTGAAGGTGTGGTAGGAACCCTGAAGCCTGCATAATACCTCTCCCTCCAACCAGAGCCTTCACCTCCTCTTTGTTTAGGCAAACTGTACCCTTCTTTTGAGATCAAATCCAACCCTAACTGTATTTCTTATTTGCATCTCTCCTTTGCACATTACAATATATTCTGATGACAGTCCCTTTGCTGTTGTCCTTGCCATGGTATTGACAGGTATCATATGCTCACCTCTCAGGTAACTACTGCGTGAATTAGTGTTTAGTTTTTATGTTGTTGTATAAGGATGTAAACTACTTTGTTACAGTTTTCTCTAATCACCCAACAATTAGCCCTAAATGCATAGAGAATGGTGTTCACATTAAAATCGTCTCAGTACTTACATATCATATTTTGCCTGGGATCAGAAGAGGGGTCGTGCATCTGTACCAAAGGCACACTTAACCAACTAGCTCAAAGTTCCTTCTTCACATATTGGTGGTCACTCTTCTCATTTCTTTGAATCTACGGAGGAAATGACATGCCTTAGACCATAGATTATCCCAGCTACATTTTCTATAATTATTGAGTAATATTCCCAGGAAAAGTGATATTTATTGAATCTCTAACATGTATGGAGAATTCTATAAATCCCCAATTTCCAAATCAACTTGAGTTCTGTGTGTGCCATCTACTCCTTGAATCTTTTGAAATTCACTTTTTGGATCCACTAAACAGTGCTATTATACTATCGCCAGTAACTTTTTTCCCCCAGGCACTATGTTGCAAAAGTATTAAATTAGAAAATATTGACAGGAAGCCACAGTAAACAGCAGAGACTTCACATCTTACTGAATTTAATATAGCTGAATCTAGCACTTATTGGCTAAGGCTTGGTAATATGGTACAAGAAAATTTTTGACCAAAAACAAGTATAATCATTTGTTTACTAGCTCTCATTGGCTGAGAACATAAGACAAGAATAAAATGTATATTACTAGCTTAACCTAATAGACTGGTACAGATATATTTAATATATATGTATGAATGTATATACACATACATATATATTAAGTATTTCAGAGAATAATTGCACTGTAATAACAGTCCCCTCAGGAGTCTAAAAAATAGGTTATGCTTATATTGAAAATTAAAACAAAAAATATATGAGTAAATATGTTTGGATAATTACTTCAGTTATATAAAACCAATAATTCACTATTTCAATGATTTTCATGAATATTCAACATAATTGTGATAATACTTATTAATATATTACAATATTTTAGAATCCAAGGATCCAAAAAGCCAATCCTGGACATCAGATGCTAACAATATTGAGGAAAAGAGATGTGGCATTAAGTGACTGTAAAATAATGTCAACTCTAAACTTAGATACTATGTATAATTTTGTGATAATTTTTTAATGTGTGAATTTTGCTAGGCTACAGTCCCTGGTTAGTCAATCAAACACTAACGTAGGTAGTGTTGTCAAGGTATTTCATTACAAGTCTAGTTAAATTCTATATTAGTTGACTTTAAAAGAGATTTTTCCCAGATAATCTGAATGGCCCTGATTTAATTATTTGAAATGCCTTAAGAGCTAAGGTCTCTCTGATGAAAAAGAAATTACATCTATAGACAGTAGTTTCAGCCACGGCCATCAGGGTTCCAGCCTGCCTTTCCTGACCTTGCCTCATATATTTTGGGCTTTCCCAACCAGCCCCAGCAATCCTTCATGCTAATTGCCTGCAACAGATATCTGAATTTATCACTCCTGCTCATCTGTTTCCACAGCTGAAGCTTGAGTGACTGACCTGTGCATACTCAGTGTGTGTGTACAAATAGGAGTGTGTAGGTTTATATACACTCATCCATTCAAGTATATTAATAGAGTGAGCATATACTCTATCCCCCTTCCAATAGGCTGAGACTTTCTTGAATTTTTTTATGCTGAAGACAAAAAAGCAGCCAGCAATCAGCCAGGTGAAGGGTTGAAACCTGGACAGAGTGTTAGAAGCCCATGAAATTGCCTGTGCACTGGCCTAGAGATCAGTAAGTGGGCTGCTGTCTAGGAACATAAGATGGATATGAAGCCAAGTATGCAAGTTACAAAGGGACAAGACTTGTAGTGGCCATGTCCCAATGAGTTTAGTCTTCCTAAAAAATTTGCATTTTAAACTGGGTTGATGTAATAAAATCATAAATCTATCCTTCTAGGGTCTGAGAACTTGGGCAAATCACTTGACTTCGGTGGTATCAGAACTCTATGTTAGTTTTGTCTTCAGTGTTAACTTTCCCTCTAGTACTTTTCAAAAATGAATAAAGAAGTAAACTATTTTAAGGCTCAGATCTAGTAGGTACACCCAGGAAAGCTGGTTGGTTGGTGAGTGTCCCAGGTTCTGTAGTGAAGGAGGACAGCATTTCAGGCTTATTAGTCAGCCATGACCACAAAAGCGCTGAGACCAATGCCCATCACCATGTACTGGCAGATGAATATACTGCAAAGGCAGTAATCAGGATGGAAATTCCCCTTTCCAAATTCTTAAAGATGTAGTCAAAGGTGGCACCTAGTAGCTTATTCCCTGGATTTCCGGTGAAATGGAAGAATTTTATTTGTAGAATTCTAGGCAAGAGAAGTATGCTTTTTCTTGAGTGAAAAGAATAGTTTATGATTAGAGGAGTATTTCTTTAGTTGTTTTTTTCTTTTCTTTTTGAGACATCACTGATGTATAACATTAGTTTCAAGTTTACAGATAATGACCTAATATTTGTATGTATTGTAAAATGAACATAATAAGTCTAGTCAAAATCCAACATGGTACAATTACAATTTTGTTCTTGTGATTAGAACTTTTACAACCTACTCTCTTAATTTTCAAAGATCGAATACATTATCAACTATAATCACCATACTGTACATTACATCCCCTCGACTTATTTACTTTAGAATTGGAAATGTACCTTTGGATCCTCTTCATCCATTTTGCCCACCCCCTAACTTCCACGCCCCACATCTGGCAACTCCACTCTGTTCTCTATCTATGAGCTGAGATTAGGTTTTGTTTTGTTTCATTTTTCAGATTCCATATGTAAGTAAGATCAAAAGGTATTTGTCTTTATCTATCTGAATCATTTCACATAGCATATGCCCTCAAGGTCCATTTGTGTTGTCACAAATGGCAAAATTTCCTTCTTTTTATGGCTGAGTAATATTCTATTTTCTTTATCCATTAATCTATTGATGGATACTTAGGATGTTTCCACATCTTGGCTATTATAAATAATGTTTCAACAAACATAGAGTGAAGATAACTTTTCAAGTTAGTGTTTTTATTTTCTTCCAATACTCAGAAGTGGAATTACTGGATCATATGTTAATTCTGTATTTAAATTTTGTGGAACCCCATACTGTTTTCCATAGTGGCTGTACCCATGTACATTCCCAACAACACTGTGTGATGGTTCCCTATTTTCACTTTTTATTTCTTGTCTTTCTGATCGTAGCTACTCTAACAGGTATGAGGGAATAACTCATTTTGGTCTTAACTGTTGTTGCATTTCCCTGATGATTAGTGATGTTGAGTATCTTTTCATGTACTGGTTGGGCATCTGTACATCTTCTTTGGAAAAATTCAACTCCTGCCCACTTTTAATTGAAATTTTCTTTGCAGTTGACTTGTATGAATAACATATATTTTGGATATAACTGCTTATCAGGTAAATGACTTGCAAATATTTTCTGCCATCCATAGATTCTCTTTCCATTTTGTTCATGGTTTTATTTGTTGTTGTTGTTGAGCAAAATCAAGGACTATTAATAGTTACATTGGGACACAGGTGTAAAACATGATGCTTCAGGACAGACTGGATAAATATTATTATCCTATATTAAAAAGAAAAGCAAAACACTCATGAAATCAAGGAATGGCTTTAGATAGTATATAATTACCCTAAATTGAAAGCAAATATCATAGCGTGTGTGTGTGTGTGTGTGTTTTATTGTGTGTGTACATGTATGCATATATAGCCATTTTTCCTCAGTCTCTGAGAAGGCTCATGATTCTAAAAGGTTAAGAATCACTGAAATTTCTTCTCTTCTGCGACGGCCTTTATCATATTATCCTGTATTTGACTCTTTTTTCTGTCGTGGTGCCCATTTTGTGATGTGCCTATCATACACTTTAAAGATTCTATGTGCATCTTTATTCTCTAATCCCAATAGGACTTCGCTCATTGCCAAACATTTAATTACCATTTATATTCTAACACATACTTCACTTTACCTTAGGATATGAAGGTGAATAAAATTTAAGTCAGTCACTGCAGAACTTCTAACTACTGAAAATTTAAACAAAAAAAGTTGTATTTCTCAAAATTAAAATCACTGAAAATGGTGAGAACAGTATTCTCAGTTTGGATTTTCAAAATAGACACTTTGGTTACATGGTCTTAAGCTTTTACCTCAATAGACATTTTTCTTTCTGATCTTTGTAAATATACTACCAGTTGCTTCACATAGATCCCTCTGTGTCCTGTCTTATACTGACTATCATTTCCCCCACCCACACTCTGTCTCTCTTTGCCTCTCAAAAATGAATAACATTAAATTTTTTTTAATTTGGGGGCACCTGGGTAGCTTAGTTGATTAAGCATCTGACTTCAGCTCAGGTCATGATCTTGCCATCCATGATTTTGACCCCCACATCAGGCTCTGTGCTGACAGCTCAGAGCCTGGAGCCTGATTCAGATTCTGTGTCTCCCTCTCTCGTTGCCACTACTCCACTTTGTCTCTCTCTGCCTCTTAAAAATGAATAACATTAAAAAAATTTAAAATATCACTTTTCATATAGAAGTGTTCTCACATTCTGTTATGACATCTTTCCATATATTTAGCACTTATCTGCTCTTTCAACATATTCAGTGTGTTATGGGGTGTGGTATGTGTGTATGTATGTTGTTTATTTTTGTTTTCTCTATCGTTAACACACTGTGTAAAACTCATTTCAGGTATATAATATAATAATTCTACATTTCTGTGCATTAGTAAGTGCTCATCATGATTTTAATCTCCTTCAACCTATTTCACCCATCTCACCACCCAGCTCCACTCTGGTAACCATCAGTTTGTTCTATATGTTAAGTTTGTTTTTTGGTTTGTCTCTTTTTTCCTTGGTTCATTTGTTTTGTTTCTTAAATTCCACATTTGAATAAAATTATATGGTATTTGTCTTTATCTGACTGGCTTATTTTCATTGCCATAATGCTCTCTAGTGCCATCTATGTCACTCCAAATAGCAAGATTCCATCCTTTCTTATGGCTGAGTAATATTTCATTGTACATATACCATATCTTTATTCATCTATTGATAAACACTTGGGTTGCTTCTATAATTTTGCAATTGTAAATAATGCTGCAATAAACATAGTGATGCATATATCTTTCAAATTAGTGTTTTCATATTTGGGTTAGATACCCAGTAGTGGAATTACAAGATTGTATGGTAATTCTATTTTTAATTTTTTGAGGAAGCTCCATGCTGTTTTCCACAGAGGCTGTACCAGCTTGCATTGCCACCAACAGTACATGTAGGTTCCTTCTTCTCCACATCTTCAACCAAACTTATTTCTTGTGTTTTTGGTTTTAACCATTCTGACAGATGTGAGATGATATCTCATTTTAGTTTTAATTTGCTATTCTCTGATAATGAGTGATACTGCCATCTGTAGGTCTTCTTAGGAATAATGACTCTTCATGTGTTCTGCCCATTTTACAATTGAATTCTATTTTTTTATTTGGTGTTTTTTTTTTTTTTTT
>NW_024082975.1:0-56964 GCF_003009895.1 Hyaena hyaena | reverse complement strand
TCTCAGTGGATTCTGCGTCTTTTTTTCTCCCAATCTCTCAGGTTTTGTAAGGTTTCCAATGGCTTCAGATCTTTTCTGTGTGATGTATGGGCGCGAGTGCAAGTACGGAGCTCCTTACTTCTCCGCCATCTTGCCCCGGACCTCGAGGACAACTTGCTTTTGGGATTGAGATGTCAGAGTCATTCTTATTTGTAATCTATTTTATTTAATTACATTGTAAGCATACAGAGGGGGAGGTTGGAGGAATTTTCATCATTTATAGACAAAAATGAATGTGCATGATTTTATCACAACAGAGTTTTAAAAATTTCTCTTAATGTTTTTTTAAGTTTATTGTCAAGTTGGTTTCCATATAACAGCCAGTGCTCACCCACATGTGCCCTCCTCCATGCCCATCACCCCACTTCCCTTCTCCCCCACCCCCATCAGCCCTCAGTTTGTTCTCAGCATTCAAGAGTCTCACATGGTTTCCCTCCCTCCCTCTCCCCCACTATTTTCCCCTTCTTCTCCCCCATGGTCCTCCGTTAAGTTCCTCCTAACCCTCCTATACCTGCAAACATGTGGTATCTGTCCTTCTCTGGCTGACTTATTTCACTCAGCATAACACCCTCTGGCTACGCATGGCCAGATTTCATTCTTTCTCATTGCCATGTACTATTCCATCGTATAGATAAACCACATCGTCTTGATCCATTCATTCGTTGATGGACACTTAGGCTCTTTCAATGTTTTGGCTATTGTTGAGAGTGCTGCTAGGAACATTGGGGTACATGTGCCCCTATGCATCAGCACTCCTGTATCCCTTAGGTAAATTCCAAGCAGTGGTCTTGCTGAGTCAGAGCGGAATTCTATTTTAAAATTTTTCAGGACTCCCCACACTGTTTTCCACAGGGGCTGCACCAGTTTACATTCCCACCAACAGTGCAGGAGGGGACCCGTTTCTCCACATCCTCACAAGCATCTAGAGTCCTCTGATTTGCTCATTTTAGCCACTCTGACCGGCGAGAGATGGTACATCAGTGTGGTTTTGATTTGTATTTCCCTGATGAGGAGAGATGCTGAGCATTATTTCCTGTGTCTGTTGGCCATCTGGATACCCTCTTGGGAGAAGTGTGTGTTCATGTCTTCTGCCCGTTTCTTCACTGGATTGTTTGTTTTTCAGGTGTGGAGTTTGGTGAGTTCCTTACAGATTTTGGATACTAGCCCTTTATCAGATATGTCATTTGCAACTATCTTTTCCCATTCCATTGGTTGCCTATTAGTTTTCTTGATTGTTTCCTTTGCCGTGTAGAAGATTTTAATCTTGATGAGGTCCCAATAGTTCATTTTTCCTCTTGATTCTCTTCCCTTTGGGGATGTGTCAAGTGAGAAATTGCTGTGATTGAGGTCAAGGAGGTTGTTTCCTGCTTTCTCCTCTAGGGTTTTGATGGTTTCCTGTCTCACTTTCAGGTCCTTTATCTATTTTGAGTTTATTTTTGTGTATGGTGTGAGAAAATGATCTACTTTCATTCTTCTGCATGTTGCTGTCCAGTTCTCCCAGCACCATCTGGTAAAGAGGCTGTCTTTTTTCCATTGGATACTGTTTCCTGCTTTGTCAAATATTAGTTAGCTGTACACTTTTGGGTCCAATGCTGAGTTCTCAATTCTACTCCATTGGTCTATGTGTCTGTTTTTGTGACAATACCATATAGTCTTGATGATTATAGCTTTATATTAGAAGTTAAAGTCTGGGATGGTGATGCCTCCTGTTTTGGTTTTCTTCTTCAATATCACTTTGGCTATTTGGGGTCTTTTGTGGTTCCATACAAATTTTAGGATAATTTGTTCTAGTTCTGGAAGAATGCTGGTGCAATGTTGATTGGAATTGCATTGAATGTGTAGATTGCTTTGGGTATTAATGACATTATAACAATATTTATTCTTCCAATCAATGAGCATGGAATGTTTTCCCATTTCTTTGTGTCTTCTTTAATTTTCTTCATAAGTTTTCCATAGTTTTCATAATACAGATGTATTATAACTTTGGTTAGGTTTATTCTTAGGTATTTTTGTGTGTGTGTGTGTAATTGTGAATGGGATCAGTTTCTTGATTACACTTTCTGTTGCTTCATTATTGGTGTATAAAAATGCAACCAATTTTTGTACATTGATTTTGAATCCTGCAACTTTGCTGAATTCATGGATCAGTTCTAGTAGGCTTCTGGTGGAGTCTGTCAGGTTTTCTATGTAGAATATCATGTCGTCTGCGAAAAGTGAACGTTAGACTTCTTTTTTGCCAATTGTGGTGGCTTTGATTTCCTTTTGTTGTCTGATGGCTGATGCTAGGACTTCCAGCACTATGGTAAACAACAGTGGTGAGAGCGGACATCCCTGTCGTGTTCCTGATCTCAGGGGGAAAGCTCTCCGTTTATCCCCATTGAGGATGATGTGAGCTGAGAGCTTCTCATAGATGGCTTTTATGATGTTTAAGTAAGTTCCTTCTATCCTGACTTTCTTGAGGGTTTTTATTAAGAAGGGATGCTTTATTTTGTCAAATGCTTTTTTCTGCACGTATCGACAGGATCATATGGATTTTATCTTTTCTTTTGTTGATGTGATGTATCACATTGATTGATTTGCGAATGTTGAACCAGCCCTGTAACCCAGGAATGAATCCCACTTGATCTTGGTGGATCATTCTTTTTATGTGCTGTTGGATTCGATTTGCAAGTATCTTTTTGAGGATTTTTGCGTCGGTATTCATCAAGGATATTGGCCTGTAGTTCTCCTTTTTTTGCTGGGTCTCTGTCTGGCTTGGGAATCAAAGTGATGCTGGCTTCATAAAATGAGTCTGGAAGTTTTCCTAGAATTTCTATTTTTTGGAATAGCTTGAGAAGAATGGGTATTAATTTTGTTTTAAATGTCTGGTAGAATTCCCCAGGGAATCCATCTGGCCCAGGAGTCTTATTTTTTGGGAGATTTTTGATAACTGAATAAATTTCTTCATTAATTATTGGTCAGTTCAGATATTCTATCTCTTCCTGTTTGAATTTTGGTAGGAAGTGTGTGTTTAGGAATTTGTCCATTTCGTCAAAGTTGTCCAATTTGTTGCCATATAATATTTCATAGAAGTCCGTGGTAATTGCTTGCATTTCTGAGGGGCTGGTTGTAATATGTCCCTTTTCGTTCATGATTTTATCTATTGGAGTGTTCTTTCTTTTCTTTTTGAGAAGCCTGGCTAGAGGTTTGTCAATTTTATTTTTTTCAAAATACCAACTCTTGGTTTCATTGATCTGTTTGGTTTCTATATTGTTTATTCTGCCCTGACTTTTATTATTTCTCTTCTCCTACTGAGTTTGGGGTGCTCTTGCTATTCTCTCTTAGTTCCTTTAGGTGAGCTGTTAGATTTTGCACTTGTGCTTTTTCTAATTTCTTCAAATAGTCCTGGACTGCAATGTACTTTCCTCTTTGGACTGCCTTTGCCACATCCCATAGAGTTTGGACTGTTGTATTTTCATTTTCATTTGTTTCCATATAGTTTTTCATTTCTTCTCTAATTACCTGATTGGCCCATTCGTTCTTTAGTAGGGTGTTCTTTAACCTCCATATTTTTGGAGGTTTTCCAGACTTCTGCCTTTTATTGATTTCAAGTTTCATAGCATTGTGATCTGAAAGTGTGCATGGTATGATCTCAATTTTTTATATAAAAATATATCTTTTTATATAAAAATGATCTCTATATTTACTGAGGGCTGCTTTATGACCCAGTATGTGTTCTACCTTGTAGAATGTGTCATGCACACTAGAGAAGAAAGTGTATTCCATGACCTCAGGACGTAGAGTTCTAAATATATCTGTCAGATCCATCTGGTCCAATGTGTCACTCAAGTCCATTGTGTCTTTAGTGATTTTCTGTCTAGTTGATCTATCCATTGCTGTAAGTGAAGTATAAAGTCCCCTGCTATTAGCACATTCTTATCCATAGATTTGTTTCTGTTTGTAATTAATTGTTTTATATATTTAGGTGCTTCCATATTCGGTGAATAGACATTTATAATTGTTAGTTCTTCCTGATGGATGGACCCTGTAATTATTATATAATGCCTTTCTTCATCCCTTGTTACTGTCTTTAATTTAAAGTCCAGTTTGTCTGATACAAGTGTAGCTACTCCAGCTTTCTCATGATTTCCAGTAGCACGATAGATATTTCTCCATCCTCTTAGTTTTAATCTGAAGGTGTCCTCCAGTCTAAAATGCGTTTCTTGGAGACAGGAAATAGATGGATTTTGTATATTATCCATTCTGCTACCCTATGTCTTTTGATTGGAGCATTCAACCCATTTACATTCAGTGTTATTATTGAAATATATAGGTTTAGAGTCATTGTGTCCTTTGTGAGATTCTTGCTTGTGGTCGTGTCTCTGGCATCTTGCGTTTCTTGCAACATTTCCCTCAGAGAGTCCCCTTGTGAATTTCTTGTAGGGCTGACTTACTGGTGACAAATTCTTTCAATTTTTGTTTATTTGGAAAGACTTTTATCTCTCCTTCTGCAAGAAGTCAAAGGTGTTGTACACCAACCTCATAAGTAAACTGCCATGTACACCAACAGAAAATGAAGAGGGCAATCAGGGGGTGGTTTGATAACTTTAAGAGGAGAAGTGGCATCCATAGTGTTGTGAAGCACGGAGAGGCTATGAGTTCAGACGCTAAGGCAACTGAGGCATTCACTATCAAATTCCAGAAGCTCATGGTTTCTGAGTGTTACCTGCCAGAACAAGTTTTTAACTGCAATGAGATGAGGCTTCTTTGGAAAAAAGATGGCAAAGAGAACCTACATTACAGAAAAAGAGAATGTAATGCTCAGTCACAAGCCCATGAAAGACTGTCTCACTCTCTTGTTTTGTGCCAATGCAAGCAGGAATTTCAAAGTCAAGCCCCTGCTCATGTATCATTCTGAGACTCTACGAGCCTTCAAGAAATGCAGGGTGCAGAAAAGCCAGTTAAACTTTATGTGTAGGTCCAACAGCAAGGCTTGGGCCTCTTATATCTTGTTAATTTAGTAGATCAATGAAGTCTTTGGTCCTACAGTGAAAAAAAAATTCTTTTTTAGAAAAGAATCTGCCACTCAAAGCCTTGCTGGTTACGGATAATGCCTCTCTCATTCTCCAAGCTTTGAGAACTACTTACGGGAGGAACTTGAGTTCATTAAGGTCAAATTCCTTCCTACCAACACCACTCCAATCCTCCAGCCAATGGATCAGCAGGTCATTTTGAACTTTAAAAGGCTTTACACCAAAGCACTATTTCAGTGATGCTTCGAGGAGACCTAAGAAACAAGCCTTAACCTCTGAGAGTTTGGGAAAAATCATTTCCACATTTGGTAAGATCATTGGTAAAGCCTGGGATGAGATCACAAAGAGAACCCTCAATTCTGCTTGGAGAACACTGTGGCCTGACTGTGTTCTTTGACATGACTTAGAGGGACTTGCTCATGAACAGGAGCTGCAAGTTGTCAATGAAATTGTAGCCTTGGGGAAGATCATGGGACTGGAGGTGAATGCGGACAACCTTCAAGAGCTGGTGGAGGAAGATGGCCAGGAGCTGACCACTGACGAACTGATGGATCTGCAGTGCAAGCAACAGCAAGAGGTCATGGAGGAGATCTCGTCTGCAGAGGAGGAGGAGAAAAAGGCAGAGGAACTCCTCACTTCAAATAAGATTAGGAAGATGTGTAAAATGTTGGAAACAGTGCAAAATTTCTGTTGTGTTTGTTGTAATCTCTCCTCTTTCTTTTCTTTCTTTCTTTCTTTCTTTCTTTCTTTCTTTCTTTCTTTCTTTCTTTTTTTTGGGGGAGAGAGAGCTCAAATGAGAGATAGAGCTAGGGAAAGAGAGAGAGAATCTTAAGTAAGCTCCATGCTCAACGCTGAGCCCAACACGGGGCTCAATGCCACAACCCTGGAATCATGACCTGGGCTGAAATCAAGAGTTGGACACTTAACGAACTGAGCCACCCAGGGGCCCCTGGTCTCTCTGCTTTCATTCCTGATTTTATTTACTTTGGTCTTTTACCTTTTCTTTTTGATAAGTCTGGCTGGGAGTTTATCAATTTTATTAATTCTTTCAAAGAACGGGCTCTTACTTTCATTGATCTGTCCTACTGCTTTTTTGTTTCTGTATCGTTTATTTCTGCTCTAATCTTTATTATTTCACTTCTGATGGCTTTAGGCTTTATTTGCTGTTCCTTTTCTGGCTCCAATAGGTATAATGTTAAGTTGTATACTTCAGGATTTTCTTGGATCTTGAAGGAGACCTATATTGCAATATACTTCCCTCTCAGAACTGACTTTTTGTATCTCAACGGTTTTGGACTGTTGTGTTTTCATTTTCATTTGCTTCCATGTGTTTTTCTTTAATGTTTATTTATTCTTGAGAGAGATAAAGAGAGAGCATGTGAGTGGGGGAGGGGCAGAGAGAGAGAGAGGGGAACAGATGATCCAAATCAGGCTCTGCACTGACAGCAGTAAGCCTGATGCAGGGCTTGAACTTACGAACCATGAGATCATGACCTGAGCCGAAGTCAGACACTCAACCAACTGAGTCACCCAGGCGCCCCAATTCCATGTGTTTTTAAAATGCTTCTTTAATTTCTTGTTTAACCCATTCAATTTTTAGTAGCATTTTCTTTAACCTCATGTATTTGTGATCTTTCCAAACTTTTTTCTTGTGGTTGACTTCAAGTTTCATGGTTTTGATTTCTGAAAATAACATGGTCTGATGTCAATCACTTTATACTTGTTGAGGCCTGATTTGTGACCTAGTCTGTGATCTATTCTGAAGAATATTCCATGTCCACTTGAAAAGAATGTGTATTCTGCTGCTTTAGGATGAAATATTCTGAATATATCTGTTAAGTCCATCGTCCAGTGTGTCATTCAAAGCCATTGTTTCCTTGTTGATTTTCTGCTTAGATGAGCTACCCATTCCTGTAAGGGAGGTGTTAAAGTCCCCTACTATTACTGTAGTATTATCAATGTGTTTATTTATATTTGTAATGAATGGATTTATATATCTCTGTGCTTCCAAGTTGGGGTCAGGAACATTTTAATTATTAGATCTTCTTATTGGATAGTCCCCTTGATTATGACATAGTGCCCTTCTTCATGTCTTTTTACAGTCTTTCTTTTACCGTCTAGTTTGTCTGATTTAATTATGGTTACTACAGCTTTCTTTTGACATCCATTAATGTGATAGACGGTTTTCCACCTCTTCCCTTGCAATTTGCAGGTGTCTTTAAGTCTAAAGTGAGTCTTTTGTAGGCCGCATATAGATGGGCCTTATTTTTTAATCCATTTTGGTGCCCTATGTCTTTTGACTGTAGCATTTAGTCCATTTACATTGAGAGTGATTATTGAAAGATTAATTTAGTGCCATTGTGCTACCGGTAGCATTGGTATTTCTAGTGATGTTCTCTGTTCCTTTCTAGTCTTTACTGCTTTGGTCTTTTTATCCCCACTGAGAGAGTCCCCTTTAATATTACTTGCAGGAATGGTTTAGTGGTAACGAATTCATCTAGTTTTTGCTTTCATGGGGAACTATTTAGTTCTCTTTCTATTCTGAATGACAGCCTTTCTGAATAAAGTATTCTCATCTGTGTATCTTTCTCACTCCGTACATTGAAAATACTCTGCCTTTTCCTTATGGCCTACCAAGTTTCTGTGGACTGATCTGGTATGAATCTGATCTATCTTCTCTTGTAGGTTAAAGGATTGTTTTTTGTTGTTGTTGTTTTGTTTTGTTTCTTTCTTGCTCATTTCAGGGTTCTTTCCTTGTCTGTGTATTTTGTGAATTTGACTATGATATGTCTAGGTGATGGCTGGCTTATGTTGAATTTAATGGGTGTTCCCTGTGCTTCCTGGATTTTGATGTCTGTGTCCTTTACTAGATTAAGGAAGTTTTCAGATATAATTTGCTCAAATAAACCTTCTGCCCCTTTTTCTCTTTCTTCACCTTCTAGGATTCATATGATAAGAATATTATTATGTTTTAAAAAGTTACTGACTTTCTTAAGTCTACCTTCATGATCCAATACCATTCTTTCTCTCTTCTTTACAGCTTTTTTCACGATTTTATCTTCTATATCATTGATTCATCCCTTCACTTGGTCCATCCTCACTGTTATGATAGTCACTCAGGTTCGCATCTCGGTTATAGCATTTTTAATTTTGGACTGACTAGATTTTAGTTCTTTCATCTTTGCAATAAGGGATGGATTCTCTAGTGTCTTCTATGCTTTTTTTTCAAGCCCAGCTAGTGTCCCTATAATTGTTGTTTTATATTTTACTTCAAACATCTTACTATATCTGTATTGATTAAATTCCTGGCCATAATTTCTACTTTAGGTTCTTTCTTATGGGGTGAATTCCTCCATCTTGCCATTCTGTCCAGAAAAAAACCCATCTAGATCCTAGGTGTGTTTTTGTCTGTTTGTTAAAGGAAGCTAGATTTTAAAAAATCACTATATATATATATAGATATCTATATCTATATCTATATATCTATATATATATATCTTCCTTTAACAAACAGACAAAAACACACCTAGGATCTAGGTATATATATACCATGTGTGTATATATATATATATATATGCACCGTGTATATATATATATATATACAAAAATTTTAAATTAAAAATTACAAAAAAATTAAAAGATTAAGATAAAATGAAGCTAGATTCTATTTCCCCTAGAGCTGAAACTTACCAGCACTCTATGATCAGTAGACTGTGCATGTGAGTGGTTTGTGCTTGTCTTAGTAGAGATGCACCTGCAGAGTTCAAGGGGTCAGGGCTTAATGTACTGTTCTCCACTTGGTGACATGATTTAGCTCACTGAGGTTGGTCACTGCTGGTTGGTGAGGGGTGAAAATGATTTCATACCACTCTCTTGTTTCTGGAACTGGGAGCTCTTGCCCGCTACTCCTCAGGAAGCTCTCACAGAGGAGCAATCACCCTTCCTGTGTCCCTGGCTTCTGTCAGATCCCTACCTACACCCTGTCTGTGTCTGATCTGTTCACTTGCCAGGCGGACATAGCCCTTCTGTGTTTTATCTCAGGCATGGCTGTGTATAAAAACTTTAAACTTCGGAGACTCCCTAAGCTAATTTTGATGGTGAGCCTCCGGGGAAGGTCTCATTATGTTGTGGCCAGTGGAGCTTGTCCCAGAGAATGGTCACTTAACTGCTCAGCATTTCAGAGTTTATAACAAATCACAGCATAAAGTCAGTGACAGGGTTTGCTGCCCTCAGCCAGTGTTTGTGTTCCCTTGCTGGTGAAGGGGGCAACTCAATGATGCCTTCTGGGTCTTTTGCCCCTGGAGATGCCATATTACCTCTACCAAATGCATTCCAAGGAGGAGGCACTGTTTCTTCACATGCAACCCAGGGTACCCTCAGACCATGCTGCCTGGTACTGCGTCTCCATCCTCCTTTCCCTGTGGAGTACCACCAGGCATGACCCTGGCAATGCTGATGACTTCTGTAACTTCAGACTAAGCACTCCGCTCTTTATAAAAGCTTTTGATATTTAAAACCTCTCCTTTTTCTTAGTCAATGGTTTTGGGATAGAGTTTTTCCTGTGAAATACCTTGTTTGTATTTTCACTCTTTTTTTCTTTTTTCCTCTCTATCAGCAATCAGTGGCCCCTCCCCTCCACAAGATCTGTGGCTCTTTTCTATACCAAATATGCACTCTGCAGTTTCTACCTTCCATAAGGTGGTCATTTTGTCTCCTTGTAGATGTGCAGCTTTGTTCCCTCCATTCTCAGAACGATTTCTTGACTGTTCAATAAGTTGATAGGTATCTAGTTGTGTTCAAGGTAGGAGGCAAGCTTAGGGTCGTTCTTCTCCTCCATCATCTTAACCCCAAGTCTATGCTAGAACATTTTTTAAATGTTTTTTGTGTTGTTTTTTTTTTTTAATTTCTGAGGGAGATGCAGCATGAGCAGGGGAGGGTCAGAGAGAGAGGAAGATACAGAATCTGAAACAGGCTCCAAGCTCTGAGCTAGCTGTCAGCACAGAGCCTGACGTTGGGCTCAAACCCACGAAACGTGAGATCATGACCTGAGCCGAAGTCAGACACTTAACCGACTGAGCCACCCAGGCACCCTTATGCTAGAACTTTTTATAAAGAATTTCTAGATTGAACTTTTAGTGGATTCTCAAGACCAGAAGCCAAGCCAAATACTTGCCATGAGACATGCCTGCAATACCTATAGATTTTGGTGAATTCCTCTTCTCAAGGTCCCCAATGTAACCGGAGGTTTGTGCACCAACCAAGAAGTGACATTTTCTACTCACCTTGTAAGGCTGCTGGGGAATCTGTAAGCAAGGTGTCAGGCCAACTTTTCCAGAGGGCTCTATTGACTCCATGCTTCATGAAGTCAATCTCAGTTCCCTAAAGCTGTCACACCTGAGTCTATGCGTTTCTCTCAAATACGACATTCCAGTCAAAGCCTTGGTTATATAACGAGTGTTTCCAGTGATGTCCTGTTACAAAGAGAACAGATTCTTATTGAACTTATGCAAATAATTATATTTGCCATGAAAGAAAGAACACTTTCAGAAAGTTTTTGAATTTCAGAGGGTTCAGGTAGAGAGAAAAGTCAAATGCCTCAATTTTTTCCACAAAGGAATATTTTATCATATTTCTGTGTATCATGCATACCTTAAGAGAAATCTTCCTTAATCTGGAAGAGCAAACATTAGTGAACCAGCAATCCTTCAAACAAAAGTCACGAATGCTATATTCATCTTCCTCAATTAATTTAGTCCTATGGTAATAATTCTTGTTCAGTTTGAATGCAGCTTCTTAGTCAGTTCTAGAAATTCGTACTCATTTTAGTTTTATGATTTTAAAGGTATCAAAAACCTGTATATGTCAACAACACTTTTAAAAATATCCTTAAAGATGAAATATTTCACAAGAGAATAAAAACAATAATTATATTTGGCAAAATAATAAAAATTGGACATGGTTGAAGATCTGATATGAGACTTCATTATAATATAGCTGACAAGGAAATCGGATTATTTCAGTGGCACATAACATTTCAATAATCAGAATATCAAGTGATAGTCTTATACAAAAGCTTAATAAAGCTTTAGAAATTGCATACAATCTCTAGAATAGTTAGAGCATTTACAGAAACAAGATAACCTAAGGCATACCATTTGTTAATCAGTGTTTCTGGAATAACATAACATGTCAAATACAAAGGCATTATTAGTCAGAAAGACTTTGTTTACAATTCAAATCTTAGGGAGGTTTGTTAAAAACCTTAGATAGTTGTAAAACACAAGCCTATGTAGGATTTCAGATATTACAAGACTTAAAACTTGATTATATTTTTAACCAAGGGAGCAAGAGGAGATTCCAAATGCATATATGTAGGGTTATATAATTGTTAGCAAAATTTATCTCCTTTAATATTTAGAAGTTGTAACTATCTTAACATTTTTAAAATATTTATTTATTTCTGAGAGAGAAAGAGACAGAGCACAAGCAGGGGAGAGGCAGAGAGAGGAGACACAGAATCCGAAGCAGACTCTAGGCTCTTAGATGTCAGCACAGAGCCCAATGCAGGGCTTGAACCCATTAAACGTGAGATCATGTGTTCTGAAGTCAGAAGCTTAACCGACTGAGCCACCCAGGCACCCCAAACTTTAAACTATCTTAAGTAATCAAAGATATGATAAAGACAAAACATAGTAATTTTGTTTTTTCAAGAAAACAAAAGAGAAAAAAACTTTTGTCTACAATTTCTTATCAAGAGCAGAACAACAATACAAGAAAACTTTGTCCTTTTAAAAAAGTAAATCTTATAACAGTGTACTTCTATTTTTAATTTTTTTTCTTTCATAGGTTAGTGTCAAGTTGGATTCCATATAACACCCAGGGCTCATCCCAAAAAATGCCCTCTTCCATGGCCATCACCACCCTTCCCCCTTCCCCCACCCACATCAGTCCTCAGTTTGTTCTCAGTATTCAAGAGTCTCTCATGATTTGCCTCCCTCCCTCTCCCCAACTATGTTCCCCCTTCTCCTGCCCCATGTTCCTCCTCCCCCATGGTCTTCTGTTAAGTTTCTCTTGATCCTCCTATATGTGCAAACATATGGTATTTATCCTTCTCTGCCTGACTTATTTCGCTCACCTTAACACTCTCAAGTTCCATTCATGTTGCTACAAATGGCCAGATTTCATTCTTTCTCATTGTCATGTAGTAATTCTTTGTATAGAAAAACCATAACTTCTTGATCCATTTGTCTGTTGATGGACACTTAGGCTCTTTCCATGTTTTGGCTATTGTGGAGAGTGCTACTATGATCATTGGGGTACATGTGCCCCTATGAATCAGCACTCCTGTATCCCTTGGGTAAATTCTTAGCAGTGCTATTGCTGGGTCATAGGGGAGTTCTATTGTTAATTTTTTGATGAACCTCCACACTGTTTTCGAGAGGGGCTGCACCAGTTTACATTCCCACCGACAGTGTAGAAGGGTGCCCATTTCTCCACATCCGCCCCAGCATCTATAGTCTCCTGATTTGTTCATTTTAGCCACTCTGACCAGCGTGAGGTGGTACCTCAGTGTGCTTTTCATCTGCATTTCCCTGATGATGAGGGACGCTGAGCATCATTTCATGTGTCTGTTGGCCATCTGGAGTCTTCTTTAGAGAAGTGTCTTTTCATGTCTTCTGCCCATTTCTTTACTGCATTATTTGTTTTTCGGGTGTGGAGTTTGGTGAGTATCTTATAGATTTTGGATACTAGCCCTTTATCTGATATGTCATTTGTAACCATCTTTTCCCATTCCATCAGTTGCCTTTTAGTTTTCTTGATTGTTTCCCTTGCCGTGCAGAAGCTTTTTATCTTGAGGAGGTCCCAATAGTTCATTTTTCCTCTTGATTCCCTTCCCTTTGGGGATGTGTCAAGTAAGAAATTGCTGCGGTTGAGGTCAAGGAGGTTGTTTCCTGCTTTCTCCTCTAGGGTTTGGATGGTTTCCGGTCTCACATTCAGGTCCTTTATCCACTTTGAGTTTATTTTTGTGTATGGTGTGAGAAAGTGCTCTACTTTCATTCTTCTGCATGTTGCTGTCCAGTTCTCCAAGCACCATCTGTTAAAGAGGCTGTCTTTTTTCCATTGGATACTCTTTCCTGCTTTGTCAAAGATTAGTTGGCTGTATACCTTTGGGTGCACTTCTGAGTTCTCAATTCTGTTCCATTGGTCAATGTGTCTGTTTTTGTGCCAATACCATACTGTCTCGATGATGACAGCTTTGTAGTAGAGGCTAAAGTCTGGGATTGTGATGCTTCCCATTTTGGTATTCTTCTTCAATATTACTTTGGCTATTCGTGGTCTTTTGGGGTTCTATACAAATTTTAGGATACTTTGTTCTAGTTTTGGGAAGAATGCTGGTACAATTTTGGTTGGAATTGCATTGAATGTGTAGATTGCTTTGGGTAGTAATGACATTTTAACTATATTTATTCTTCCAGTCCATGAGCATGGAATGTTTTCCCATTTCTTTGTGTCTTCTTCAATTTCCTTCATAAGTTTTCTATAGTTTTCATCATACAGATGTCTTATATCTTTGGTTAGGTTTATTCCTAGGAATTCTATGGTTTTTGTGCAATTGCGAATGGGATCGGTTTCTTGATTTCTCTTTCTGTTGCTTCATTATTGATGTATAAAATGCAACCTATATCTGTACGTTGAGTTTGTATCCTGCAACTTTGCTGAATTCATGGATCAGTGCTAGTAGGCTTCTGGTGGAGTCTGTCGGGTTTTATATGTAGAGTATCATGTGGGTTATCTATACAATGGAATACTACATGACAACGAGAAAGAATGAAATCTGCCCATGTGTAGCAACATGGATGGAACATGAGGGTGTTAGGGTGAGCAAAATAAGACAGGTAGAGAAGGACAGATACCATATGTTTGCACGTATTAGGTGGATTAGGAGTAATTTAATGGAGGACAATGGGGGAATAGAAGGGAAAAAATAGTTGGGGAGAGAGAGGGAGGCAAACCATGAAAGATTCTTGAATGCTGAGAACAATCTGTGGGCTGATGGGGGTGGGGGAGACGGGAAGGGGGGTGATGTGTATGGAGGAGGGCACTTGTTGAGATGAGCCCTGGGTGTCATATGGAAACCAACTTGACAATAAATTACTTAAGAAAAAAATGTCAAGCATAATAATAATAATAAAGTACAACCCCCCCAAAAAACAATATGTAGGGTCCTCAAAAAATAATAATAGAAATAGTATATGATCCAATATTCCATTACTCAAGGAAATGAAAACATTCATTTGAAAATATATATGGATCCGGGCGCCTGGGTGGCTCAGTGGTTTAAGCATCCGACTTCAGCTCAGGTCATCATGATCTCACGGTTTGTGGGTTCAAGTCCCATGTCGGGCTCTGTGCTGACAGCTCAGAGCCTGGAGCCTGCTTCAGATTCTGTGTCTCCCTCTTTCTCCCTACCCCACTCATATGCTCGCTCTCTCAAAAATAAATAAATATTTTAAAAAAAGAAAATACATAAGCATCCTTATGCAACATTATTTACAAAAGACAAGATACAGAAGCTACATAAGAATCCATCAAAAGTAGAATGGTTAGGAAAATGTGGCATATATTTACAGTGAAATACTAGGCAACCATAAAACATTATGAGATTTTCCATTAGCAACAATATAGATAGACCTAGAAGGTAATATGCTAAGTGAAAAAGTCAGACTGAGATAGACCTTATGATTTCACTCTTATGCAGAATCTAAAAAACAAAACAAATGAATAAACATACAACAACAGAAATAGACCTATAAATATAGAAGAAAACATTGATTTTTGCCAGAGGAGAGAGGGTGAGGGGATGGGCAAAATGCATAAAGAGCAGTGGGAGATACAGGGTTCCAGTTATAGAATGAAGAAATCATGGGGATAGAAAGTACAACATAGGAGATATATATAATAATATTGTAATAGTGTTGTATGGTGACAAATGATAGCTACACTTGTGATGAGCTTAGCATAACATATAAAGATATTGAATCACTGTGCTATAGACTTAAAACTAATGTATTATTTTGTGCCAACTATACTCAAATACAAAATTTTTAAAAATGTTTCAATGATTGTGAAAATT
The DNA here is from genome assembly GCF_003009895.1 of Hyaena hyaena. Taxonomy (NCBI): domain Eukaryota; kingdom Metazoa; phylum Chordata; class Mammalia; order Carnivora; family Hyaenidae; genus Hyaena; species Hyaena hyaena. The sequence goes on along the minus strand of NW_024082975.1, from coordinate 41,778 downwards.
ACTGTAATATCAGCTTTGGTCATATCTCATATTTCTTTTTTTTTTTAACATTTTTTAAATTTTTTAAATGTTTTATTTATTTCTAGGAGAGAGAGAGAGAGAGAGACAGCGTGAGCAGGGTAGGGTCAGAGAGAGAGGAAGTCACAGACTCTGAAACAGGCTCCAGGCTCTGAGCTGGCATTCAGCACAGAGCCCGACGCGGGGCTCGAACCCACGAACCGCGAGATCATGACCTAAACGAAAGTCGGACGCCCAACCGACTAAGCCACCCAGGCGCCCCTCACATCTCATATTTCTTTCTGGAACCCCACCTATGGAGATGAAGCAAGCAGGTGGATGTTGCTAATGCTATTTTCTTTTTTAAAATATTTAAATAAACGTTTATAGACTATTTTATGCAGCTAGGAAAAAAATCTTTAAAATTTGGAACCGTCGCTTGTCATAATTCATCATGCTTTTAAAATTATATGTAATTTATTGATGATACAAATAATGCATGTAAATGTGAATATTAATTGAAAAACAGTAGTAAAATATATGCAGTATGATTTCATTCATATACATTTTAAACAGTACAAGTCTTAGTATGACTTGTTTATGCCATATCATACTGTATACATCTGTTGTTATTTTCAAAATAGTAAGTTGCCTTTTGAAATTTCATCTTTGTCTTAACCAAAGTTGTGGGGGAAGTTTGAATTATTTTTTAGAACATTTTAAAAATATTAGTTTACATTATATTAAGTACGGATTTTATAACTTTTTTATGATTATGGGTTTTACAGTCTGATTTTTTACATATGTAATTTGTTGACACTTCCAAAATGGCAAATATAACCAATTTTATAAATGCTTTATGAAATGGAAATAATATATATTATTACTTTTTAATGTGAGAGTTTGATATTTATCTGTTTAGTTTTTTTAAGTATACTGTTCTCTTATTTTTTATTTTGTATTAAGTTGATCTATTAAAGATTGAGGTTCATTATCAGCTCTAATTATTTTAAAATTTCCATCCATTTCTCTTTGTAATTCTAATAGATTCATATTCAAAGTAACATGTACAGAGAGATTCATTGTTATTCCTTTATTGGTGATGAAAATCTCTTATCAATATAACACAGGATCTTTGTCATATTTAGTGTTTTCACCTTGAATTTCACTTTTTATGATAATAATTATATTTGCTTGCCTAATCTCTCATTGCATTTGCCCAAAAGTATTTTCCCATTCGTTTCGTTTTACTTCTAAATTTTTGTGTCACCATTTTAAATCAATATTTCTTTTTAATTTTTAACATTTTATGAAGATAAATTGCAAACATACACAAAAGTAAAGATAATTCTAAATAATCCTGAGCTTTAATAATTATGAACATTTTCCCAATCTTGTTTCATCTAGTTTCTTGTCACCTTTTTCCTGTATATCTTTTATAAATAACATGTAGTTGAATTTACTTTTATTTTAGGCCACTTTTGAATAACTTATCTTTATTATTCCAAGTGATTAATTTGTACTTCACTTTGTACCTTTCTATGATGTTTTTTTTTTCTGTTGTTAGAGTTATTTTTCCAAAACAGACATCACTGGCAGTTGGCACCTATCAAAGTTCGATTGTTTCTTCAAGGTCAAGGTCAAATTCTGCTTCTTTCTTTAAGATTATTCTGATTCCCTTCTTATAATTTAAACCTTCATTTTTTGTGTTGGGTATTTTATGTTTAAATATTATCATGGTCTTCCTTTGTTACTATTATTTTTATAAATTTATATTTTAAACTAGGGTGTATGCTACTCAATAGAACATTAAGAATAGCTCCGCTTGTTAATGTATCCTCTACCTTCCATAAAACCTTGCTATCACAGTGTCTCGTGTTTATTAGGTGCATTCTCATGGTTTGTTGGAGAGAATAAAGACATGGTATGGTGTTTTGAAAAGTACAACTAACAGAGGAGTTAGAAAATCAAAGTTATGAGATATAATATTTTTTGGCTTTATATACACTCCTTCTCTTCTCCTAAGCTAGATTTCATCATTTGAAAGAAAAGAAGCTACACCAAAGTCATTTTAATGCTCATCTTCTATGGTTTTTCCGACTGAGAAGGGCCTCACAGCTCGGCCATGACATATAAGCTGCCCAAGTATTCTATAGCCTTAGTTATCCAGTTCTACGTTTTAGTGGGTTACCTGTGACCAAATTATAGGCACTTGGAGTTGATAAATTCTTTAAAATTAAACATGGAATGCCTAGTGGAGCCTTTGTTAAGACTGACTGAAAATACTTTCTTCATGATACTGAATATATTCTTGTATTTAGTTACAAAGTAGAATTTATAAGAAACTACTTTTCCTGTAACTGTGCTTTTTGATATGAATTGTTTATAATAACAAGAGTGTTTTTAGGTAAGGCAATTCTTAATTTCCTGTGGGTTTGGCTTCTAGTCTATCAGGAATTTTAACTGTAGACATACTTCCTTTCCTCAGACTTGCCACAGAGCTTAAAAGCTAAAGCTGCTTTCTCTGTGGTATGATGGCTTTGGTCAACACATGACAGCAAGTAGAGCCATATGTTTCTTCTAGTATTACTGGTAGAATATTTTCTACCATTTATCATGTATAAGCCTAATAGTAATTTGTAAAAATCATGAATAGAGGAGTCAAATTGCCTGGATATGAAATCTGGCACCAGAGTGGGTCATGTAATGTTTCTGGCCCTCAGTTTTCTGATCTCTAAAATGGAGCATTTACCATAAAGGTTTGTTGTGAGAATTAAAATCATTAAATAATTCAATCTTATAACAGTGCCTGAGATGTAATGTTAAGTACATTTTGATATTATCACCATTAAGAACTTAATACATATCATAAATTACATTATCCCCAAATAATTACTGGCCTTCATGTAAAAGATTATTCTTCCTCAACACAATGGTATTTGGCTTGTATATAGAACTTACCTTAGCTGACAGAATGTGAGATGTTACACAAGTAACATTGAAGAAGACGTTTAAGTACCACCATATAGCCACACACTTTCTCTGCCATAAATAATCCTCTCTGTACCTCGGGGAAAAAAAGATAGCGTGCTAAAACTAACATGTAATATAAGAGAGAAGTACATTTTTGGTGTTGAAAGCTTCTGAAATTTGGAGGTTGGTTGTTCTGAAGATACTGATATCCTAGTGAAAATTGATTGATAGGAATTATTTATTTTTCATTTGCTATGCTCTGAATTATTTGAAAATATTATGTAGATCAAGATTGCTCTCCAGTTCTTATTCCAAGACATATTATTAGTTGTCTGAAATTTATGTTTTACTTTGCACTGCAAATCCCAAATTTGACATTTATTCATACAGCTTTTGGGAAATTATTAAATTTCACTCTGTTTAAGTTTTCTCTTTTATAAAATAGAAGTAATAATAGTTCCTTTGACTACTAAAGTTGATCCCAATATGCATAGTGAAAAAATAACAATATCAAAATTTAAAACTAACTGAAACTCTTTCCCCCATTTAGAAAAGAAACCTAAGGGGCCGCCTGGGTGGTTCAGTCCATTAAGCAACCGACTTTGGCTCAGGTCATCATCTCACAGTCCATGGGGCTGAGCTGACAGCTCAGAGCCTGGAGCCTGCTTTAGATTCTGTGTCTCCCTCTTTCTCTGCCCCTCCCCAGCTTGCTCTCTGTCTTTATCTCTCAAAATAAAATAAATACATAAAAAAAGAAACCTAAGTCACATCAAGGTTAGAGCTATTTTGTTTAGAAATGTACATTGATAGTCCAGTTTTTGTGAAGAAAAAATAAGACTGGAAATAGACTGACACATAACTAAAAAACAAAACTCCAATATAAATTAGAATGTAAAGGTATAGATTTAAACAAAATATTTGCAACATATATGACACATAGAGGAATAAAATTTTTAATAAAATAATCACTTCCGAATTAGTAAGTAAAAGGGGAATTCCCCAGTAGAAAAATAAGTGACCATAATTTACCATTTTCCTTCATTAGTCATCAAGGCATTGTTGCTAATCAAAACAACAATAAGGTATATTTTTCCTCTGAAATTAACACACTTTTTAAAGTTTCTCTATTTTGAGAAAGAGAAAGAGGCAGAGGGAGAGAAAGAGAAATCTCAAGCAGGCTCCACACTGACAGCACAGAGCCTAACTCACGAACCATGAGATCATGACCTGGACTGAAATCAAGAGTCAGATGTTTAACCAACTTAGCTACCCAGGCACCTCTCAAATTAACACATTTTTAAAAATGATAATAGTCTATGTTAGGAGAGTTACAGAAATGTGTAGAGGAGAAATGCAAATAGTTGAAATAAGACTTTAGAATTCCACAGTGAAATAATATCGGAGATGCTATGATTTTTACTGAGAAATATTTTAATATGTTTAATAATTTAATATGCACAGTTCATTGTAAAAAGGAGGATTTTACACCACTTCCAAAACATTTTTTGGTGGAGCATTTTTGGAAATTATTGTTCCATAAAATGTCTTTGAGAAACATTCATCTACACAATATAGAGTCCAAAGTTTTAAAACTGATTAGTAAGGTCTCTTAAAATATTTTCTCAGCCTTATTTTCTACATCAACTCTCTTCATGAGTTCCACATTCTTCTAGTCACTTGCAACTACTTATCTGGATTGTCTCTATTACACTTAATTTCTTTTTGTGCCCAATATTTCTCCCAAGCATGATATGCATTGTGGTATTGAAAATGTAGACTCTTGATTACTGATATTTGGGTTCTAATTCTAAGCTGATATACTTCATCCAGTTATGATAAATATGATAAAGAAAAAACATTTTTATGTGCTAAGTAGCAACTACTGATATTTCCAGCCCATTGATCACTTAATAGTGAATGTGTACTATGCTTTCAGCACTATGCTAGACTACTGAAGAATAAAAAAAAAATTATAAGTGCTTACTTTTCCTTCCTGATGAGTTTCCTGAACAAGTTATTGACAATACTCAATATCACCCAAGCCCTGTGCTCTTGAAAAACAGTGAAAATTAATAAATATACCCACTTTTTGTATCTGAGCAAATACTTTACTGCAAAGAACCATCTTTTCCCATATGACTTAGATAAGATGCATGGATGCTCCCTCATTTACCTATGACAAGACTTCCTAAATTCCCATTTTTTTTGCTTCACAAATGATTAACCAAAGTGTTTTTCCCGACTGATCAATAAGAACAAACTCTTGTCAACCAAACTTTGGTTAAGTTTCTCTCCTTTTCCAAAGACCAAAGACCAAAGCTTTGGTCCACCCATCATCCTGAGTCAACATGCAATCGTTGTTGATAAGAGGGTGACTGAGAGTAAAACATTTTTTTGATCTAATTATTCACATCACACTTTCATCTCACTTCTCTCCACCAAGTTCCTTCTGGATGTGTTTACCCCTTTCATTAAAGTAAAACTCTTATTTATATTCTGATTCTCGAGTCACTTTCAAACCTTATAGTCTCAGCATTCTCCCTTTTACAATAGTTTATTTTCCCATACCACAATAGTCCCTTTTGCCACTTTCAATAATCTTTTTGATAAAAGTCTTTCTTACTAAGTCAGGATTGGTTATTTGTTTTATTCCTGACAGTAAGAACACAGGAATTAATAATTATAAGGTATTTGAAGAAAACATATGACATAATCTTATATAGTATGATTTGTATACTAAAGGTCTTGGAAATTCTGAGAAGATAGAGATCTATGTGTGTAACCAATGTAATGTGAGTTTACTCCTTGATGAGTCACAGATAAAAACTACACCAGGTGGAGTATAGCAAAAAGAAAGCTTTATTTGCAGCAAAAAAGGAGATCTCAGGGAATACCTTCCAAAGTCCTGACTCCCTGAAAAAGGATGAATGGATTCATCTTGTTTAGGGTGAAGGTGAATATTTAGATAGGAGAGACTTGTCCTTATATGTAAAGGTAGGTATAAGGCCACACCTGTGCTTTAAGGAAACATGTCTATACATACATTGTATGTTATGTAAATAAGGCTCCTCCTTGGGTGGAAATTGTATTATGGGGTAAAGGTAAATGTCAGCCACTCCATGGTCCATCTGTGCAGGCCTGAGTCAGAGGTTAAGTTAAACCTGGTCTGAGTTGCCCAGCTCTGTCAGGGCAGTTATTATTGCTTGAGGGATAGTTTCAGTTTCCATTGCAAGTTGTTATGCTCTGGGGTCTTTTGCCAGAGATAAGCTGGAAAAAAGAGCTTAAAGGAAAATGTGGGACAAAGGTCAATGGGTACAAGAAAGTGAGCAGTAAAGATCAATCAGGTCTTGGGGTCTAGCTGGTGACATGTGGTCGAGAGTAGCTGGGCAATGTTTTAATTAAGGTGGGCCTGATCTGTGTTTTGAAGGTTAGAAAAAAGTGGGACAAGATGTGGGGGGTGGTAGGGGACTCTAGAAAGAGAGAAAGGTAAAAGGCAGAGAAGTAGGATAAAAATTATTTGTGGTTATACTGAAAACCCAAATGTAGAGGCAACGTTAAGGCAAGTAGGCTTAAGCAATGGAATATAGAAAGGGCTACAGTGACCACCCAGCTGAATACACACAGGCACATCAGGCAACCCACCTCAAAATATCCATAGGCCCTAACTAATGGGCTACTTACAAGTAGACACAATTACCAAAAAAGAGAGTTTCCATACATCACCATACCTCTTCATCATCTCCCACTACCTTATTGTAGATAGACAATTCGCTGTCTTGCCAATGCCCCCCCTCCCGTGTATTCAATAAACTTCTTTTTTTTTAAATTATTTAAATTCAAGTTAGTTGACATACAGTGTAATCTTGGCTTTAGGAGTAGAACTCAGTGATTCATCTCTTACATGACACCAAATGCTCATCCCAAAAAGTGTCTTCCTCAATGTCTATCACCCATTTAACCCATCCCCCCACCCACTGTCCCTCCAGCAACCCTCAGTTTGTTATCTGTATTTAAGAGTCTCCTATGGTTTGCCTTCCTCTCTGTTTTAATCTTATTTTTCCTTCCCTTCCCCTATGTTCATCTGTTTCTCAAATTCCACATGAGTGAGATCATATAATATCTGACTTTCTCTGACTGACTTATTTCACTTAGCAGAATAACCTCTAGATTCATCCACATTATTGCAAATGGCAAGATTTAATTCTTTTTGACTGCTGAGTAGTATTCCATTGTATACATATACACCACATCTTCTTTATCCATTCAGCAGTCAATCGACAGTCAATAAAATTCTATCTCCTTTGTTCTGTCTCAGGTGAATTCTTTCACCCCCTGTACCATTGGCTTCCACCTTATCATTGCCCCACATCCAGAGGTTTCCATCTGATCAAGACACCACATTTGGCGGTCTCACATTGGAAGACTTTGTGCCCCCCCTTCCATATTTGGAGGAACCCCACACAAGGAGCCTTTGTGGGTCCAGGACTCTCCCCATATTCTCTGAGAATTTCTCTTGGGACTTTCCATCAGTGGACTGACTCTAGTACTCTTTGGGAAACTGATGCTCTCCAGCCAAGGTTACTCTTTGGTAAGGATATAAAGTCCCAAGAGTGAAATAGACAGCCTTTGCCTGAAAGGGTGAGGGATTCCCCATTTTGCCCTTTGGAGGGACCTTTCCCTCCCTTTCCTTTCTCTTTTCAGCCCTTCAGCCATCTAGCCCTTGTACTTCCAGACAACTGAAGGCTTTCCACCAGGGCAGCTCCCTGGTGTGGTCTAAAGGCCTCACTGTACCTGTGAGGGTGAAGGACCCCTTTTCTCTGCTTTCTTACTCCATCCCCCGAGATCTGTTTCCAAAGTCCAGCACAATTGGCAGCTCAGCCAGGGAAAATCTACACACATATGGACTTCATTGGGACCCTTTTCTGATACTGGATGACTCTCAGATCCCTGGTTTCTTTCTGCCTCTGCCCTTTTTCCTCTGTATCTGCAGATCCAGCTGCCTTCTTGATCTTTTGGTAAAGAATGTGGACGTTCCTACATGTCTGACTGGTGAGTCCTACCTTTCCTTTTTCTGACTGGGTCTGGCCAAACCAGTGTCTGGTTCTCCCTGTTGCCAAGGGACATCCAAACAAGAAGTGCCATTCCATTTTCCATGAATCTCTTGATGGGACACCCCAACATGATAAGACACCCCAAAAGAGCCAGTAACCCCATATTTGCTGAGACTCTTCTCCATGGTGAGACACCACCAGAAGAGTCAGTTGCCTCATATTAGGTCTGGTCCTTTTTCAGGTGAGCAGGATGCCCTGACTGAAATTGAGACCACAAGTCAGAACTCCATTCCTTTTGGCAGGATGCCCCTTGGGAACCAGCAGTGATGTGGTTTGAAGTGTTGGGGTTTGGATCCTACAACTAAGAAAGAATTCTTGAGACATCTTCAGTGCAAAAAGGTGGTTTATTAAAGCCCGGGGCCTGGACCTGTGGGCAGAAAGAGCTGCACTGGGATTGTGAGGTGTGATTGATTATATACTTAGGATTTGGGGGAAGTAAAGATAAGGGGAAGTTTCCAAAAGGTCTTTCACATGCTAAAAGAAGTCTCATAGAATCCTGTAGTCCTAGATATTGTCAAGCTACAGTTGTTTTTTCCTCTAGCAAAGCATTAACATTAAGACAATTGGGCTTTCCTGGAATAATGCCATATTCTGCTAATATCAAATATCTGCCAATGGGCTGTGGGCTATAAGGAGATGTAATTTTATCTACATTTCTTTCTGCCTTTGTTTCCCGCATCAAGCAGCTTGTCTTCCCCACCCCCTCTCTTCTTTCAGACTCACACCGGGGCTATGTTCTTAAAAGATGGAACAAATTTAACCCCCAAGGCCTGAGGAAAAATGTCTCATCATTTTGTTTCCTCACATCAGTACAAACTCTCAGATCAAGAGACATGGCCCTCCCCCGGAACTCTTATAATACTATTTTCTACCCTGAGATCCTTTTCTGGAACTTCAAATGGTCAGAAGTCACATTCATGTCTTGCTTGATTTCATGGCCCTAAATCAGGACCCTGACCCAAGAACCTCTTGTAGAATATGTCTGGACAGTAACCAGATGCCTCCTGACATATTGGATGATGACTCTCTCACTGTTCCTCCTCCTAAAGATATGGGGCTTCTCCCTCATTCATATCCTGCGTTAATGGCTATGACAATTGGAGCCAACTATGGTTAGTCTACTGCAGGAAGGGGACATTAAGGAATATTCCCAAGCAATTGACAAAAATACTTTTGTTTCAGGTAAGTTCCCTGTCTTCTCTGGCCCTACATGAACTGCCTTTATTTTCACTTGTTGGCAAGTAAAAACATGGCGTCTGCTCATCTGACCAAGCTGACAAACCAAGCATAAGAATTGGAGTTCTTTTTCCTCTGCCTTCTGGCAGCACTTCACCTCTTCTGTTTCCCCCAACCCCTCCCCGTTTCTGCACCACCTTGAATGCAGCCTGCATAACTGTTCCTATACATCCTCCATGCTTCAAGCACTATTGCTTCCACCTCCTATCCTTTCTGTTAAGGAGAGAAGAGCACCCCCTTGAAGTTATACTGCCCACCTCAAATTTTCCCACCTGTGCCCCAGATGAAAGCTGACAATGGGGAACAAATTGATTTGACTTTTCAGTGTAACCAAGTGGAGCATAGTTCAGTATTTAAACTGGTTTGTTGGTTTAATTTAATTTAATTTTAAGTTTGTTGGTTTAATTAAGATAGACATGTTTTGGGGAGTCTGGGTAGCTCAGTTGATTAAGCTTCCAACTTCAGCTTAGGTCGTAATCTCATGGTTTGTGAAGCCCACATTGGGCTCTCTGCTGTCAGCACAGAGTCTGCTTCGGATCCTTTGTCTCCCTCTCTCTCTGCATTTCCCATGTACTCTCGCTCCATCTCAAAAATAAATAAACATTTAAAAAATACATACATGCATTTAAACTTATCACGATTAATTATAAAACTTTCTATTCTACCAAGATTTACTGAAGGTCAAATAAACTCATGTTATCTTTGTTGTAATTTGTTAGCAAAAAGATGACTTTAAATGATGGTTAATTTTGTCTATCTCCAATTTTTTCATGCATAATTATTAAGATAGTCTTTGGTAACCTGAAACTAAAGTTTTGCTTGGATGGTAGATTGGATTGATTCACTGAATATCTAATTCTTTTACTAATGAGATAAAATACTAAAGCATTGATTACTGAATGTAGATCTGTGCTTTTGACTTATTGCAGAGAAACTAAGGATATTTGAACCTGTTGGTAAACATGCTTTGTGCTTGATAGATTCATAAAATTGCCATTGACAATGAGAAAGAATGAAATCTGGCCATTCGTAGCAACATGGATGGAATTGAGGCTGTTATGCTGAGCAAACTAAGTCAGGCAGAGAAGGACAGATACCATATGTTTGTACATATAGGTGAACTTGGAGGAACTTAACAGAGGACCATGGGGGAGGAGAAGGGGAAAAATAGTGGGGAAGAGGGAGGGAGGCAAACCATGAGAGATTCTTGAATGCTGAGAACAAACTGAGGGCTGATGGGGGGGGAAGAGGGGAAGGGACGTGATGGGCATGGAGGAGAGCACTTGTTGGGATGAGCACTGGGTGTTATATGGAAACCAACTTGACAATAAACTATTTAAGAAAAAATTAAAATTACCATTGAAAGAATTCTGGTGTAACAGTGCACAATTGGTTGCTACCTAGTTTTTACAGGTGACTGAGGTTTCTAAGAGTTAAGACTGATGGATATAAGGAAAGCAACGCTGTGTGTAAGAAAGTAAGAAATGTGTAAGAAAGATCTAAGAAATAAAAATGCATTTTTTGCTGAAGGTAAAAGAAAGTAATTTTGTCCTAAATGGCACTGGTTGTTTGGAAAGAAAAGGCTTGGGGAAAGAAAAGGCTTGGGGAAAAAAATCTCAATGCAAAAGAAAAGTGTAGGTTTGTGAAAAGAACTCTTTGGAAAGGAACTTTATGCCATCAGGAATGACTAACACTGAAATTAACGTATTCTAAAAATACACAGTATAAGATTGAAATTTTGTTTTCTTTCTGTTAAAAAAAAAAAAGGTGTTTTCTTGGATTGTTGGTTTGCGATTGATAAGAAAATGTAAACAATGTTGTTGTTTTTCTCTTCTTTGCCCAGAAAAATACAGTTTCTATGTTTTGTCTTTATCAGATCTTTGATTAGCTATAATCCTATTTAGATATGTGTTTTAAAATTTTCTAAGGTTTTAACAAACTTGACTAAGATTTAAATCATAAAGGAAGTCTCTAACTAATAAAGTTTGTTTATTATGTAATGTTTTGGTATAAGGTCATCACTTGATATTCTGATTATAAAAATGTTATATGTCACAGAAATAACTGAATTTCCTTGTCAATTGCATCATAATGCATTCTCATATCAGATATTTAACAATGTTAATTTCTGAGTTCTTTTTCATTTATAGTTATTGCTCTGAGGCTTTTGCAAAATGAGTCTCATCTTTAAGAAAATTGATAAGAAGGACTTTTTTTTGGTAGTTTTTGATATCTTTAACATTCTAAAATAAAATAGGCATGAATTTCCAGAACTAAAAGCTGCATTCAAACTAAACAAGAATTAGTAACATGGAACTAAATGAATTGAAGAAGATGATTATAGTTTTTGTGACTCTTGATTGAAATATTGCTGTTTCTATAATGGTTGCTCTTCCAGACTAAGGAAATTCTCTTAAAATATTTATGCCTTACTGGGTGCCTGGTTGGCTCAGTCAGTTGAGTGTCCAAATCTTGGTTTTATATCAGGTCATGATCTCACAGGTTCATGAGCTCGAGCCCCATGTCATCTGTCTCTGGGCTGACAGCACTCTCTCTTTCCCTTTCTCTCTGCCCCTCCCTTGCTCTCTCACTCTCAAAAAAAATCTATGGCTTACATAAATATTATAAAGTGTTTGTGAACAAATTAAAGCATTTACCTTTTCTGTCTACCTGAACCCTCTGAAAATCAAAAAGTCTCAGTGAGTATTCTTTCTTTCTTGGCAGCCATAGCTATTTGCATACGTTCAACATTAATCTGTTCTCCTTGTACCAGAACACCATTGGAAACATTGGTCATTTTACCAAGGCTTTGCACTGGAATGTCGTATATGAGAGAGACCTGCATATACTCAGATATGACCAGACAGCCTTAAGAATCGAGGTTGACTTTATGAAACAAGAGAGCCTTTTGAAAATGCTGGCCTGATACCTTGCTTACAGACTTCCCAGCAGCTTTACCAGGTGAGTAAAGAATGTCACTTCCTGTCAAAAGAAAGCTGGAGTGGCAATACTTATATCAGACAAACTGGACTTTAAAGTAAAAGCAGTAACAAGGGATGAAGAAGGGCATTATAGAATAATTAAAGGGTCTATCCATCAGGAAGAGCTAACAATTATAAATGTCAATGCAACAAATATGGGAGCACCTTAATATTTAAAACAATTAATCACAAACAGAAACAATCTTATGGATAAGAATGTGCTAATGGCAGGTGACTTTAAACTCAACTTACAGCAATGAATAGATCAACTAAACAGAAAATCACTAAAGAAACAATGGACTTGAATGACACATTGGACCAGATGGATTTGATAGATATATTTAGAATTCTACATCCTGATTTTATGGAATTCACTTTCTTCTCAAGTGTTTATGGCACATTTTTCAAGATAGATCACATACTGGGTCATAAAGCAGCCCTCGGTAAATATAAAAGAATTGAGATCATACCATGCACACTTTCAGATCACATTTCTATGAAACTTGAAATGAATCACAGGGAGAAGCCTGGAAAACCTACAAAAACATGTAGGTTAAAGAACACCCTACTAACGAACGAACGGGCCAATCAGGCATTTAGAGAAGGGATTTTAAAAATATATGGAAACAAAATAAAATGAAAATACAACAATCCAAACTCTATGGGATGCGGGAAAGGCAGTCCAAAGAGGAAAGTACATTGCACTCCAGGCCTATTTCAAGAAATTAGAAAAAGCGCAAGTGCAAAATCTAACAGTGCACCTAAAGGAACTAGAAGGAGGACAACAAGAGCACGCCAACCCAGTAGGAGAAGAGAAAAATAAATAAATTAATTAAAAAAATAAAAATCAGGGTGGAAATAAACAATATAGAAACCAATAAAACAGCTGAATAGATCAATGAAACCAAGAGTTGGTTCTTTGAAAAAATAAACAAAATTAACAAACCTCTAGCCAGGCATCTGAAAAAGAAAAGAGAGAGCACTCAAATAGACAAAATCATGAATGAAAATTCACTTATTACAACCAACACCTCAGAAATACAAGCAATTACCAGGGAATACTATGAAAACTTGTACGCCAACAAACTAGACAACTTTGAAGAAATGGACAAATTCCTAAACACAAACACTCACTACCAAAATTCACACGGGAAGAGATCGAAAATATGAACAGACCCATAACTAGTGAGGAAATCAATTCAGTTATCAAAAATCTCCCAAAAAATGAGAGCCCTGGGCCAAATGGCTTCCCTGTGGAATTCTACCAGACATTTAAAACAGAATTAATACCCAATCTTCGCAAGCATTCCAAAAATTAAAAATCGAAGGAAAACTTCTGGACTCATTTTACGAAGCCAGCATAACTTTGATTCCCAAGGCAGACAGAGACCCAGAAAAAAAGAGAACTATACGCCAATACCTTTGATGAATATGTATGCAAAAATCCTCAACAAGATACTTGCAAATCGAATGCAGCAGCACATACAAACAATTATCCAATATGATCAAGTGGGATTCATTCCTGGGTTCCAGGGCTGCTACAAGATTCGCAAATCAATCAATGCGATACACCACATTAACAAAAGAAAAGATAAAAAACACATGATCCTGTAGATAGATGCAGAAAAAGCATTTGACAAAATACAGCATCCCTTCTTAATAAAGACCCTCAAGAATGTCAGGATAGAAGGTACTTACTTAAATATCATAAAAGCCATTTATGAGAAGTCCTCAGCTAACATCATCCTCAACGGGGAAAAACTGAGAGCTTTCCCCAAGATCAGGAACATAACAGGGATGTCCACTCAGACCATTGTTGTTGAACATAGTGCTGGAAGTCCCAGCACCAGCAAGCAGACAACAGAAGGAAATAAAAGGCATCAGAATTGGCAAAGAAGAAGTCAAACTTTCACTTTTCGCAGACGACATGATACTCTACATAGAATTCAGCCAAGTTGCAGGGTACAAAATCAACGTACAGAAATCGGTTGCATTTTTATACACCAACAATGAAGCAACAGAAAGAGAAATAAAAAATCGATCCCATTCACAATTGCACAAAAAAACATAAAATACTTAGGAATAAACCTAACCAAAGATATAAGAGATCTGTATGGTGAAAACTATAGAAATTTATGAAGGAAATTGAAGAAGACACAAAGAAATGGAAAAACATTCCATGCTCATGGATCGGAAGAATAAATATTACTATAATGTCATTACTACCCAAAGCAAACCCAAAGCAAACATTCAATGCAATCCCAATCAAAATTGCAGCAACATTCTTCTCAAAATTAGAAGAAACTATCCTAAAATTCGTATGGAACCACAAAAGACCCTGAAGAGCCATATTATATTGAAGAAGAAAACCAAAATGGGAGGCATCACCATCCCAGACTTTATCTTCTACTATAAAGCTGTCTTTATCAAGACAGTATGGTATTGGCACAAAAACAGACACATAGACCGATGGAATAGAAGAGATCTCAGAACTGTACCCACAAATGTACAGCCAACTAATCTTTGACAAAGCCGGAAAGAATATCCAATGGAAAAAAGACAGCCTCTTTACAGATGGTGCTGGGAGAACTGGACAGCAACATGCAGAAGAATGAAACTAGAGCACTTTCTCACACCATACACAAAATGAAACTCAAAATGGATAAAGGACCTGAATGTGAGACAGGAAACCATCAAAACCCTAGAGAGAAAGCAGGACACAACCTCCTTTACCTCAGCCGCAGCAATTTCTTACTTGACACATCCCCAAAAGCAAAAGAATCAAGAGCAAAAATAAACTTTTGGGACCTCATCAAGATTAAAAGCTTCTGCATGGCAAAGGAAACAATCGGTAACAATCAGGCAACCAATGGAAGGGGAAAAGATAGTTGCAAATGACATATTGGATAAAGGGCTAGTATCCAAAAATCTATAAGGAACTCACCAAACTCCACGCCTGAAAAACAAATATTCCAGTGGAGAAATGGGCAGAAGAAATGAGCAGCCACTTCTCCAAAGAGGACATCCAGATGTCCACCAGACACATGAAATGATGCTCAGCGTCCCTCATCATCATGGAAATGCGGATCAAAACCACACTGAGATAGCACCTCACACCTGTGAGACTGGATAAAATGAGTAAATCAAGAGACCCTGGATCCTGGTGAGGATGTGGAGAAGCAGGCACCCTCCTACACTGTTGGTGGGAATGTAAACTGGTACAGCGCCTCTGGAAAACAGTGTGGAGGTTCCTCAGAAAATTAACACTAGAACTGCCCTATGACCCCACTGCTAGGAATTTACCCAAGGTATACAGGAGTGCTGATGCATAAGGGCACATGTACCCCAATGTTCATAGCAGCAGTCTCAACAATAACCAAAACATGGAAACAGCGTAAATGTCCATCAAGTGACGAATGAATCAAGAAGATGTGGTTTATCTATACAATGGAATACTACATGGCAATGAGAAAGAATGAAATCTGGCCATGTGTAGCTACATGGATGGATCTTGAGAGTGTTATGCTGAGCTAAATAAGTCAGGCAGAGAAGGACAGATACCATATATTTGCACGTATAGGAGGATTAGGAGGAACTTAATGGAGGACCATGGGGGGGAAGAAGGGGAAAAATAGTTGGGGAGAGCGAGCGAGGCTAACCATGAGAGACTCTTGAATACTGAGAACAAACTGAGGGCTAATGGGGGTGGGGTGAGAGGACGAGGGGTGATAGGCATGGAGGAGGGCACTTGTGGGCATGAGCACTGGGTATTATATGGAAACCATCTTGACAAGAAACTATTTTTAAAAATGTCACTTCCTGGCAGGTGCCAGAACCCCAGGATACTTTGGTCCTAGAGAAGAGGAATTCACCCAAATTTACAGATATTGTCAGCATGTCTGATGACAAGTATTTGGCTTGGATTATGGTCTTGAGAGGCTACTTAAAAGTTCCACCAATATTTCTTATGAAAAGTTTCAGCAAAGCAAAGTTTAAAAGACCTATATAGTCAATCACTCTTCTTTCTGAGCTTATGTAAATACTTAGGCCAAGCTTGTTTAAATTGGACCTCTTTTGCAAGTGACTTAGTCTTGATTTGGCTATCTATCTCTGGAAATAAGGATGATTTTAGAGAGAAACATTGTATTTCAACAACACATCTTTATGGATATTAAATTCTGGTTCTTATTGTTTGTGAATGTTTGCTGCTTGCCTAAGCTAGACAACCTGAAGTAAACTTCAGAGAAATTGCTACAATAGCTCATGTGTATACAATCTTTGTGCTTATTATACTGTGGGGATAATAACAAGACCCCATGAACATATGATTATTTGAACAGCTGGAACATGAGATGATTCTCCAAGAGTTGTATAAGTCAACTATCACGTTGACCAATTCTATGTGTCTGGGATGACAAAAATCACTCCTTAAAAACCACAGTGTACCCCATTCCTTGGAATTAACTATAGATCTGTGGAAATAATGGATTGCCCCACTTTCCTTATGTTTGGATTGGATGATGCACTTGGGATGCCCGTATCCCCAGACAAGTCTTCTCTCACTTGCCAGTGATTCCTTGTAATTAGGATATTGTTAAGGTGAAACATCAAAGAGGGCTTCTTGAAGGTTTTATCCCTTAGCCATATTTGTCATAGAAGCCCACTTCTATTTGTGTAAAATTCCAAATAGAGGCTTTAGCCAAGCATACAAGAGCCACCTTTAACTAAACCCAACTCATAGTCACACATAAATTAAAAAGGTGTCCCTCCAAAACTGAAACGCCCTTGAAATCTTGCCTGAAGCTCAAGGAGGAACCTATGCTTTATTAAAACAGTGTTATGTATTACTCCAGATTACCACAAAAATGTGACAGGGTTACTAACTGACATGAATATTCAAATTGGTGCTTTAAATGATCCTTCTCTTTAACGATTGTTAAACTTCTGGGGAAGATTTTTTCAACTATCAGAGTACTCTTAGTTGGGCATCTTTTACTTTTTGTTATTCTAATTACACAGTATGTTTTATCCCTAGGGCAAACTGTCTCTGTCATGAATGACCACCAAGACCAGTATAATCCAAAACCTGATCCAGCTTCTGAGGTAACATACATCCAAAGCTTACGTCCCCAGATTGGGTGTATCTTAAGGCTCTTTGTAGGACAAAAACCACTCAAACCTGTCTGGACTGAGCCCTATCAAGTTCTCTTGAACATTCCAACCATGGTAAAAATTCATTGCTTCTCCCCGTGTTTCCATCTTTCCAGAATCAAGACCACTTCAGATCCAGATGAGGAGCCCTCTGCCAAATACAAATGCCAGCCTGTTGGAGATTTACACCTGTTATTCAAATGAGACTCTGCTGATAAATGCCCAGAGGCCTAGAGACCTATGAAGCCACCCTTTTGCCAATTAACGCTCTCTTGCATTTAATATTGTCTTAGAAAAACTCCCTGAATATTTTCTTCCGAAAACTTTCATGAGTCCTCCCTCCCAATTCCAGGATAAAAGACCATACTGTGGTCGATAAGTGCACAGAACCCCTTATGGGCTGACAAGTTTAGGTAGGGACGACTCTATACCCCTTATTAAGCAGGAAGAAGCTACTGAAGATGAGACCTCTGCCCAAATGCCAAAGATTTATCATTGTTTGTATGTCAGGTGGGAATGTAGAGGGTGTTTTTAGACAAACGGGCTTGAGCAATAGAATATAGAAAGAACCACAACAACAATCTGGCTAAATACACACAGGTCCATCAGGCCACCCACCTCAAAATATCCATAGGCCCTAACTAACCAATGGGCTACTTGGAACTAAGCACAGTTACCAAAAAGGAGAAGATTTCATATGTTGCTTTACATCCTCATCATCACCTTTATTTTTTCTTTATGAACTATTTATTTAAATTCTAGTTATTTAACATATAGTATCATATTGGTTTCAGGAGTAGAATTTGGTAATTTGTCACTTACATATAATAGCCAGTGATGAGCACGACAAGTGCTCTCCTTAATACCCATCACCCATTTAGCCCAACCTTCAATCACTCACCTCCTTCCATCAACCCTTAGTTTGTTCTCTATCGTTAAGAGTCTCTTATGGTTTCTTTCCCTCTCCCTCTTTCCCCCCACTTCTGATATGTTCATCTGTTTTGTTTCTTAAATTCCACATATGAATGAAATCATATGGTATTGATCTTTCTCTGACTTATTTTATTTAGCATAATACATTCTAGCTCAATCCATGTTGTTGCAAATGGCAAGATTTTATTCTTTTTGATGGTTAACTATTATCCCATGGTATGTATGTATATATATATCTTTTCCGTTCATCAATCGATGGATACTTGGTCTCTTTCCAAAGTTTGGCTATTGTTGATAATGCTGCTATAAGCATCAGGGTCCATGTACCCCTTTAAATATGTATTTTTGTGTTCTTTGGGTAAATGCCAAGTAGTGCAATTGACGGATCATAGGGTAGTTCTTTTTTTTACCTTTTTGAGAAACCTCCATACTGTTTTCCAGAACTGTCGCACCACTTTCCATTCCCACCAAGAGTGTAAGAGGGTAACCCTTCACATACTCACCAATATCTGTTGTTTTCTGTGTTATTAATTTTAGCTATTGTGACAGATGTTAGGTGCAATTTCATTGTGGTTGGTTTATATTTACTTAATTATCAGTGATGTTGAACATTTTTCATGTATCTGTTAGCCATCTGGATGTCTTCTTTGGAAAAAAAAGTTCTTCTGCCCATTTCTTAACTGGACTATTTGTTTTTTGGGTGTTGAGTTTGATAAGTTCTTTATAGATTTTGGATACTAACCCTTTGTCAGATATGCCATTTGCAAATCTTCACCTGTTCTGTAGGTTGCTGTTTGGTTTCCTTGATTGTTTCTTTGGCTGTACAGAAGCTTTATATCTTGATGAAGTCCCAATAGTTCATTTTTGCTTTTTGTTTCCCTCACCTATAGCACATTCTCTAATAATAAGTAGCCCTGACCAAGGTCAAAGAAGTTGCTGCTAGGATTTTGATGGTTTCTTGTCTCAAACTTAAGTCTTTCATCCATTTTGAATTTGTTTTTTGTGTATGGCATAAGAAAGTGGTCCAGTTTCCTTCTGCAAGTTGCTGTCCAGTTTTCCCAACATTATTTGTTAAAGACTTTCTTTTTTCCATTGGATATTATTTCCTGCTTTGTAGAAGATTGGTTGACCATTTGGTTATGGGTCCATTTCTGGATTTTCTATTCTGTTCCGTTGGTCTATGTGTCTATTTTTGTGCCAACACCATACTGCTTGATGATGACAGCTTTGTAATATAGTTTGAAGTCTGGAATTGTGATGCCTCCAGCTTTTTTTTTTTTTCAGAGTTGCTTTGGTTATTCGGGATTTTTTGTGGTTCCATACAAATTTAAGGTCGTTTGTTCTAATTCTGTGAAAAATACTGGTGATATTTTGATGGGATTGCATTAAATGTGTAGATTACTTTGGGTAGTATAGACATTTAACAATGTTTGTTCTTCCAATTCATGAGCATGGAATGCTTCCCCGTTACTTTGTGTCTTCTTCAATTTCTTTTGTAAATGTTCTATAGTTTTCAGAGTACAGATCTTTTACCTCTTTGGTGAGGTTAATTCCTTGGTATCTTATTGTTTTTGGTGCAATTGTAAATAGGATCAATTTCTTGATTTCTTTTTCACTGCTTCATTATTGATGTGTAAAAATGCAACAGATTTCTGGACACTGATGTTATATCCTGTGACTTTGCTGAAAACATTTATTTGTTCTAGTAATTTTTGAAGTATTTCAGGTTTTCTACATAGAGTATCATGTCATCTGTGAATACTAAAAATTTGACTTATTCCTTACCAATTTGGATGCCTTTTATTTCTTTTAGTTGTCTGATTGCTGAGGCTAAGACTTTGAGTACTATGTTAAATAACAATGGTGAGAGTGGACATCCCTGTCTTGGTCATGACAATAGAGGAAAAGTTCTGTTTTTCCTCATTGAAGATGATATTAGATGTGGATCTTTTATATATGGCATTTATGATGTTGAGGTATGCTCCCTTTATCCCTAATTTGTTGAAGGTTTTTATCAAGAATGGATGCTATATTTTGTCAGATGCTTGTTCTGCACCTAATTTGAGGATCAATCGTTCTTATCTTTTCTCTTATTAATGTGGTGTATCATATTGACTACGTTGCAAATATTAAACTGCCCTTGCAGGCCCAGAAATAATCCCACTTGATCGTGGTGAATAAGTCTTTAAATGTAATGTTGGGTTCAATTTGTTCATCTTTCCCCTTTAAAAACAACTCCCTCCCACTACCTCATTGCATACAGCCTCATCTCCACTATCCGGCCTGCAGCTCCATCGCAGTGTATTTAATAAACTTCTATCTCCTTTGTTCTGCCTCAGGTGAATTCTTTCACCTCTTGGGCCATTGGCTTCCATCCAACCATCACGCCACATTTGAGGCCTCCCCATCGAATCGAAAGACAACCCTTTAGACACCACACCAAACACGACTAAAACACAGAGTAAAGGCTAGAAAATGGTGGGAGATAAGATGGAGAGTAAGGGTAAGGCTATTTATGGCAGGCTTATAGTCAAACATCAGTATTTAGATTTTTAATCCATAAATAATGACATCTTTCAGATTCTGCATGAGGGAAATGATGATAATAAAAATGTCTTTACTTCTTTTTTTCTAAGGATTTTTATTACACTAAATAAGAATAATGTCATTATCCAAAGAAACTAAAAGGGGAATAAATTGGGGAATGATCTTTGAGGGATATATATATATACATATATATATAGAGAGAGAGAGAGAGATTTTAACAATGTTTGTTCTTTTACTGAGATACCACCTCACGCCAGTCAGAGTGGCTAAAATGAGCAAATCAGAGGACTCTAGATGCTGGCGAGGATGTGGAGAAACGGGCACCCTCCTACACTGTTGGTGGGAATGTAAACTGGTACAGCCCCTCTGGAAAACAGTGTGGAGGTTCCTCAGGAAACTAACAATAGAATTCCCCTATGACCCAGCAATAGCACTGCTAGGAATTTACCCAGGGGATACAGAAATGCTGATGCATAGGAGCACATGTACCCCAATGTTCATAGCAGCACTCTCAACAATAGCTAAAACATGGAAAGAGCCTAAGTGTCCATCAACGGACGAATGGATCAAGAAGATGTGGTTTCTCTATACCATGGAATACTACATGGCAATGAGAAAGAATGAAATCTGGGCATGTGTAGCAACATGGATGGACCTTGAGGGTGTTATGCTGAGCGAAATAAGTCAGGCAGAGAAGGACAAATGTCATATGTTTGCACGTATAGAAGGATTAGGAGGAACTTAACTGAGGACCATGGGGGAGAAGAAGGGGGAAAGTGGTGGGGGAAAGGAAGAGAGACAAACCATGAGAGACTCTTGAATGCTGAGAACAAACTGAGGACTGATGAATGTGGGGGGGGGAGGGGGGAGATGGGCATGGAGGAGGGCACTTGTGGGGATGAGCACTGGGTGTTATATGGAAATCAATTTGACAATAAACTATTTGTAAAAACAACAACAACAACAACAACAACGTTTGTTCTTTTAGTCCATGAGCATGGAATATTTTCCCATTACTTTGTGTTTACTTCAGTTTCTTTTGTAAACGTTCTGTAGTTTTCATATATAAATAATTATATATATAAATAATATTTATGTTATATATTTCTCTATATTTTATATTTATATATTATTATATATTTATATTATATATTATGTATATAAAGAGAGATCTGTCAATATAGAAAATAGAGAAAAATACAAAAATAAAGCAGCCCGGGGCGCCTGGGTGGCTTAGTCGGTTAAGCGTCCGACTTTCACTTAGGTCATGATCTCGCGTTCGTGGGTTCGAGCCCCGCGTCGGGCTCTGTGCTGACTGCCAGCTCAGAGCCTGGAGCCTGTTTCAGTCTGTGACTCCCTCTCTCTCTGACCCTCCCCTGCTCACGCTGTGTCTCTCTCTCCTAGAAATAAATAAAACGTTTAAAAAAAAATAAAGCAACCCAAAGTTAGTTCCTTGAAAAATCAACAGAATTGAAATACTTTAGTCAGACTGACAAAAAAGAAAATTCTAAAATTACTAGAAAAGAGAAATATCAGATTGCTAGAAACATGAATGAAAAAGGGGGTGTTATAACTAGCATTAAAAATAAATAAGATTATGTAAGAATAATAAGATCAATTGTATTCAAATAAATTTGAAAACTGATATGAAATGGAAAAATTCCTAGAAAGACACATCTGAAAATGATTTACCAAAGTGGGGTATTTACCTAAAGAAAACAAAAACAAAAATTTTAAAAGATATATGCACTCCTATATTTAGTACAGCATTATTTACACTAGTCAAGATATGGAAGCATCATGAGTGTCCATTGATAGATGAATGGATAAAAAGATGGGTTATATGATCATTCAAACATAAAATAAAGAAGGAAACAGTGGCTTTGAATGACACACTGGACCAGTTTCATTTAACAAATATATTCAGAACATTCCATCCTAAAAACAAAAAAATACACTTCATGTTCAGGTACACATGAAACATTTTGCAGAACAGATCACATATTAGACCCTAAAATAAGCCTCAAAAAATTCAAGAGCCCTGAGGTCACTCCATGCATCTTTTCTTTTTTTTTAAATATAATTTATATTCAAATTGGTTTCCATACAACACCCAGTGATCATCCCAACAAGTGCCCTCCTCCATGGCCATCACCCACTTTCCTCCCTCCCCCACCCCTATCAACTCTGTTTGCTCTCAGTACTTAAGAGTCCGTTATGTTTTGCCTCCCTCTCTCTCTTTAACTTTTTTCCCCCTGCCCCCCCCCCCCATGGTCTTCTGTTAAGTTCCTCCTGATCCAACTATACGTGCAAACATATGGTATCTGTCCTTCCCTGCCTGACTTACTTCACTCAGCATGACAGCTGGCTACAAATGGCCAGATTTCATTTTTTCTCATTGCCAAGTAGTATTCCATTGTATATATAAACCACATCTTCTTTATCCATTCATCAACTGGTGGACGTTTAGGCTCTTTCCATGATTTGGCTATTGTTGAAACTGCTGCTATGAACAGGGGGTACCTGTTCCCCTATGCATCAACACTCCTGTATCCCCTGGGTAAATTCCTAGCAGTGTTATTGCTGGGTCATAGGGTAGGTCTATCTCTAATTTTCTTAGGAACCCCCACACTGTTTTACAGAGGGGCTGTACCAGTTTACATTCCCACCAATAGTACAACAGTACAACAGGATTCCCATTTCTCCACATTCTTGCCAGCATCTTCAGTCTCCTGATTTGCTCATTTTAACCACTCTGACCAGCGTGAGGTGGTATCTCACTGTGGTTTTCAGTTGTATTTCCCTGATGATGAGTGATGCTGAGCAACGTTTCATGTGTCTGTTGGCCATCTGGATGGCCGTATCTTCTGCCCATTTCTTCACTGGATTACTTATTTTTCGGGTGTGGAGTTTGGTGAATTCTTTATAGATTCTGGATACTAGTCCTTTATCCGAAATGTCATTTGCAACTATCTGTTCCCATTCTGTTAGTTGCTTTTTAATTTTGTTGATTGCTTCCTTTGCAGTGCAGAAGCTCTTTTAAAAATTATTTATTGTTTTCTTAAATACTTTCTTGTCAAGTTGGCTTCCATATAACACCCAGTGCTCATCCAAACAAGTGCCCTCCTCCATGCCCATAACCCCCCTTTCCCTCTCCACCATCCCCATAAGCCCTCAGTTTGTCCTCAGCATTCACGAGTCTCTCATGGTTTGCCTCCTTCCCTCTCCCCAACTATTTTTCCACTTCTTCTCCCCCCATGGTCCTCCATTAAGTTTCTCCTGATCCACATATGAGTGAAAATATATGGTATCTGTCTTTCTATTCCTGACTTATTTCACTTAGCATAACATCCTTGAGTTCCATCCACGTTGCTACAAATAGCTCGATTTCATTCTTTCTCATTGCCATGTAGTATTCCATTGCATAGATAAACCACATCTTCTTGATCCATTCGTCAGCTGATGGACACTTAGGCTCTTTCCATGTTTTGGCTATTGTGGAGAGTGCTGCTATGAACACTCTCCACATTGGGGTACATGTGCCCCTATGCATCAGCACTCCTGTATACCTCGGGCAAATTCCTAGCAGTGCTATTGCTGGGTCATAGGGGAGTTCTATTGTTAGTTTTCTTAGGAATCTCCACACTGTTTTCCAGACAGGCTACACAAGTTTACATTCCCACCAGCAGTGTAGGAGGGTGCCCATTTCTTCACATCCTCACCAGCATCTATAGTCATTTTCATTTGTTTCCTTGTACTTTTTAATTTCTTCTTTGATTTTTTAGTTGACTCATTGATTGGTTAATAATATGTTGTTTAATCTTCATGCTTTTGTGCTCTTTTCCCATTTTTCTTCACTTATGTTTATCTTGATGAATACTGAAAAATGTATAGAATTGTTGAACCACTATTTTGTACACCTGGAACAAATATAACATTTTATGTTAATATGCTTGAAGTTTACAAAAATAATCATATTATATAAATAAAAGAATCTCTTAGGAAAGTAAAGGATATTTAATTTCTGTGTGAATTAGCAGTAAAAAATACTAACAAAGAAAAGCTAGCCCCAGATCATTTCATCAATGAAATATACCAAAAAGTTAAACAAAAATTAATTCAAATTCTTTACAAACTTATCTGAAAACTAGAAGATGTGAGAACATGTCCCTTCTAATCCCTCAAGACCAATGTTATCCTGATATCAAGATCAATAAGATATCAGAGGAAAACAAAATTACTGTCCAGTAACACTTGAATATGACACAAAATGAATATGGACAAAAAGGTTCTCAACAAATACCAACCAACTGAATCCAACAACCTAATAAAATAATTGTACAGCATGACCAAGTTGAAATTACTCTGGGTATTTAAGATGGTTTAACATCCTTCAAACTAATTAACGTGTTATGTTATGTTAATGTAATATTAAAAAAAACTTCAAAGACCATGATTATCTCACTAGATTTAAAAAATGCATTTTAAGAAACCCAGTACCCCTTCATGATAGAAACACTCAACAAAAGAAGGAATAAAATGGAACTTCTTAAACCTGATAGAGACCATGTACAAAACAAAAACAAGCAAAAATATAGCTAACATCATGCTTATCAGTACAAGATGAAAGCTTTCTTAATATCAGCAACAAAATAAAGGTGTTTTTCCTTTCCACTTTTTTCAACATTGTACTGGAAATTTTCATCAGGGAAATTAAGAGCTCTACGTAATGGAATGATAAATGATCAATTGTTGGGTTGGGAGTGGGTGAAACATAAAATATAAATGACTTAGGAATTGACTTGAGAGAAATTCTCCTTCTCAAATATCCTAGACACAAGAACCCTTAAAGAAGGTTAGTGCTTGGGTTCCAGATATAAAACAGTGCCTGGTTCTCAATAAATAGTGGTTGTTATTATTCTATCGGACTATTTGAGAATGTTCTTCTTCATAGAAAGAATATCCTCATATTTTCTGCTACATGGTTTTTCTGTATAATGTCCTCCTAGGTAACCTAACAAAATGGGTGGGGAATGGACTCACCTGGTAGATTTCAGATTTATGCACCAATCATATCACTGACTATTCCTAGCTGGACATTGCCATCACCTCCCATCACCGGTGCCACTCAACTACACTACAGCTCTTCTACAAGAGTGTATCTGATACCATTTCATAAACATTTCCAACCTCTAAATACCATACTCTAACTGCAAAGAAGCAAATTTGACACTAAATATTTCATTTCATATTAATTGGTGACTTGGGAAATAATGCACCACGAAGATATAATTTAGGCCTCCAAACTGGTTGGAGGGACAGGTTAAGTGATCTAGAAAAACAGATGATTATTTGATGGGTGTTTTTTTTTAAGGATGAATTGAGTGATTTAGTATTTTGAAGGAACAAGACAAAGGCTTTCTCTTGGTTCAGATGGTGGTAAATACAAACGTGATCTTTTACAATTCCTCAAGGAGTCATTAATTTTTCTTTCTTCAATGCTTACCAACCACTGACTGTAGCTTTAATATTAAAACTATCCTAACTTATTTTTTTCCAAAACAGAAACACTTGTAGTTAAAAGCTTTCACAAGAAAATCATTTGGAGTAACTCCTGTGGTGGTAGAAATTTATACTTATGATCCTAGTGCATGTTAACTATGCCAAGCTTCTGTAAAGACAGAGGGTAAAGGAGGTGGTTGCTCTATTATAAATCCATCTCTGAAACCTCAGCCACCTCCATTATTTTATGTATTGTTTGAAACCTTCTAGTCTGCGTTTGGGATGCCTCTCTATACTCACTTCATTTCAGAGAGAGCTAAGATGGCTTAGAAGAAGTGACCTAAGATAAACAAATAGGAAAAGTGCAAATAATAGCTATAACTGATGCACACATTACAAGGGGAGAAAGGCTCTGCATACTGTGTGAAATAATATTGTGTTGGATGAGAACAAATTTGATTTCTAATAGAAGACTTCAGTATGCAATACACATAAGTAAGTAACTTATAAGAAGTCAGAACTTGCAAAGTCATTATGGGTCATCTAGTCCAACCTTTTCCAGATGTAGAAACAGGCCCAAAGAAGAGAAAACAGCTAACTTAACAACAATTAAATCCTCAACTTAGAACGGAACTCCAGTCATCTTTTTTTTTTCCTTCTGAGAGAGCCATCTACTATAGAATACTAGCTTCTGCTTTGGTGTCCAGAGAAGCACAGAAATAAAGAGCTAACACTAACCAATCCCAGTTAATGGTAGGGAAATGAGATCCTAGTCCACTGAAGACAACTGTCTTTTCTCTCTCAATGGTTCACTCAGCATAAATCAGGAGAAGGTGCTTTCAGCATCTATCTAGAAAATTAGAGCAACTCTTTTTCATTGGTATACTGGCATTCATAGCTTCAGGAGTTAGTAATAGTCATATCCTTTCTTAACCATAGCAGGTGAGTAGAATAATTATCAGGTTGGTGATCCACTATCCATTGCATTTCTTCTTTTTTTTCTTCCAAGATTTTATTTAAATTCCAGTTAGTTAACACATAGCGTAATACTAGTTTCAGGTGTAGAATTTAGTGACTCAACACTTAAATACAATACCTAGTGCTCATCACAGCAAGTGCCCTCCTTAACCTCTATCACATAT
The DNA here is from genome assembly GCF_003009895.1 of Hyaena hyaena. Classification (NCBI taxonomy): domain Eukaryota; kingdom Metazoa; phylum Chordata; class Mammalia; order Carnivora; family Hyaenidae; genus Hyaena; species Hyaena hyaena. Next base: position 14,205 of record NW_024082975.1, on the reverse strand, counting down.
TTAACCCATCCCCCCCACCTCCCATCTTGTCACTTTTTTTGTTCTCTATACTAAGAGTCTATTTCTTGGTTTGCATCTCTTTTTATCCTTTCTTGCATGTTTATATGATTTCTTCAATTCTACGTATGAGTGAAATGATACGGTATTTGTCTTATCTGACTTATTTCATTTAGCATAATACTCTCAAGCTCTATCCATGTGTTTGCAAATGGTAAGATTTCATTTTTTGATGGCTGAGTAATATCCCATATATATTATATATACCTATATCCCATATATATTATATATACATATCCCATATATATACATATATCCATATATATACATATATCCCATATATATATATATATATATCCCATACACACACACACACACACACTTCATTTTCATCATCCATTCATCAGTTTATGTACATTTGGGCTATTTCCATAATATGGCTATTGTTGATAATGCTGCTATAAATTTATTTTTTAGAGAGAAGAGAGAGAGAGAAAGAAAGCATGAGCTGGAGAGGGGCAAAAAGAGAAGGAGACAGAATCTGAAGCAGGCTCAAGGCTCTGAGATGTCAGCACAGAGCTAGACATGGGGCTCAAAACCACAAATCGTGAGATCATGACCTGAGCTGAAGTCAGATGCTTAACTAACTGAGCCACCCAGGCCCCCTGATAATGCTGTTGTAAACATCAGGGAACAAATATCCCTTTGAATTAGTATTTTGGTATCCTTTGGGTAAATACCAAGTAGTGCAATTGCTGGACCATAAGCTAGTTCTATTTTAAACTTTTTGAGAAACCATACTGTCTTCAAGATTGGTTGGACCAATTTTCATTCCCACCAACAGAGTAAGAGGATTCACCTTTCTCTGCATCCTCCCAACACCTGTTGTTTCCTGTGTCATTAATTTAAGCCATTCTGACAAGTGTGAGGTGATGTCTCATTCTAATTTTGATTTGTATTTCCCTGATGATGAGTGATGTTGAGCATCATTTCATATGCCTGTTGGATGCATTCTTTGGAAAAATGTCTATTCATGTCTTCTTCCCTTTTTTTAACTGGATTATTTGGTTTTGGGATGTTGTATAATTTCTTTATTATTACGGATACTAACCATTTATCAGATACATTATTTAAAAATATTTATTCCTATTCCACAGGTTGCTTTTAGTTTTGTTCATTGTTTCCTTTGCTGTGAAGGAGCTTTTTGTTTTGATTAAGTTCTAATAGTTTATATTGGCTTTTGTTCCCTTGTCTGAAAAGACATATCTAGTAAGAAGTTGATATAGCTGATGCCAAAGTGGTTAATTCTTGTGTTTCCCTTGAGGATTTTGATGAGTTTAGGTCTCACATTTAGGTAATTTATTCATTTTGAATTTATTTTTGTGTATGGTGTAAAAAGAGGTCCAGTTTTATTCTGTTGCATGTTTCTGTGCATATTTCCCAACACTATTTGTTGAAGAGACTGTATTTTTTTTTACAAATAGTTTATTGTCAAATTGGTTTCCATATAACACCCAGTGCTCATCCCCACAAGTGCCCTCCTCCATGCCCATCCCCCCTCCCCCCCTCATCCGTCAGTCCTCAGTTTTTGTCAGCATTTAAGAGTCTCTCATGGTTTGTCTATCTCCCTTTCCCCCACCATTTCCCCCCTTCTTCTCCCCCTTGGTCCTCAGTTAAGTTCCTCCTAATCCTCCTATACGTGCATACATATGATATTTGTCCTTCTCTGCCTGACTTATTTCGCTCAGCATAACACCCTCAAGGTCCATCCATGTTGCTACACATGGCCAGATTTCATTCTTTCTCATTGCCATGTAGTATTCCATGGTATAGAGAAACCACATCTTCTTGATCCATTTGTCCGTTGATGGACACTTAGGCTCTTTCCATGTTTTAGCTATTGTTGAGAGTGCTGCTATAAACATTGGGGTACATGTGCTCTTATGCATCAGCATTTCTGTATCCCTTGGGTAAATTCCTAGCAGTGCTATTGCTTATATTGGATATTCTTCCATAATTTGTTGAAGATTAATTGACCATATACTTGTGGGTTCATCTGGGTTTTCTGTTCTATTCCATTGATCTATGTATCTGTTTCTGTGCCAGTACTATACTGTCTTGATAACTACAGCTTTGTAATCTAATTTGAAGCCAGGAATTGTGACGCTTCCAGCTTTCCTTTTTTTTTTCAAGATTGCTTTGGCCATTTGAGGTCTTTTGTGGTTCCATACAAATTTTAGGATTGTTTGTTCTATTTCTGTGAAAAATGCTATTGGAACTTTGATAGGAATTGCATGAAATGTATAGACTGTTTTGGGAGACTGTTTTGGGTAGTATAGACATTTTAACAATATTTGCTCTTCTAATCCATGAGCATGGAATGTTTTTCCATTTCTTTGTGTCCTCTTTAATTTCATTCATCAGTGTTGTATAGTTTTCAGAGTGGAGATTTTTATTTCCTCTTTAAGGCTTATTCCTAGGTATTTAATGTTTTTGGTACAATTGTAAATGGGAATGAATCCTTGATTTCTCTTTCTCTTTTTTCTTCCTTGATTTCTATTTTGGCTGCTTCATTATTGCTGTATAGAAATATGACATATTTCTCTACCTTCATTTCATATCCAGCGACTTTACTGAATTTGTGTTAAAGTTCTAGCAAGTTTTTGGTAGAGTCTTCTAGGTTTTCTATAGAGTATTATGTCAACTGCATATAGTGAAAATTTGACTTTTTCCTTGCCAATTTTTTGCCTTTTATATCTTTTTGTTGTTTGCTGTAGCTAGGACTTCCAGTACTATGTTAAATAACTGTTGTTGGTGCACATCCCTATTTTGTTTTTGACAATAGAGAAACAGCTCTGTTTTTCCCCATTAAGGATATTAACTGTGGGTTTTTGGTATATGGCCTTCATTATGTTGAGGTATATTTCCTTTAAACCTATTCTATTGTGAGTTTTTTTTTTTTTTTATCATGAATGGATGTTGTAGTTTGTCACATGGTTTTTCTACATCTATTGAAAGGATCATATGGTTCTTATCCTTTCTTTGGTTAATGTGGTGTATCACATTGATTGACTTGTGAATATTGAATCACCCTTGCAACCTGGGAATGAATCCACTTGATCATGATGAATAGTTATTTTAATGTACTTCTGCATTCGATTTGCTAGTATTTTATTGAGAATTTTTGCATCCATGTTCATCAAGAATAGTGGCCTGTACTCTTTTTTTAGTGGAGACTTTGTTTGGTTTTTATATCAAGGTAATGCTGGCCTCATAGAATGAATTTTGATGTTTTCCTTCCTTTTTTATTGTGTGGAATTGTTTGAGAAGAAGAGATAAATCTTCTTTAAATGTTTGGTAAAATTCATCTGTGAAACCATGTGGCCCTGGAGTTTAGTTCGTTAGGAAATGTTTGATTACTAATTCAATTTCTTTGCTGGTTATTGTCCTGTTTAAATTTTCTATTTCTTCCAGGCCCTGTTTTGGTAATTTTTATCTTTCTAGGAATGTATCCATTTCTCCCAGATTGTCCAATTTATTGGCATATATTTTTTCATAATATTTTCTTATAATTGCTTGTATTGCTGTGATGTTGTTTGTTATTTCTCCTTTCTAATTTTTAATTTTATTTGTTTGTGTATTTTCTCTTTTCTTTTTGATAAATATGGCTAGAGGTTTACCAATTTTATTACTTTTTTCAAAGAACCACCTCCTGATTTCATTGATGTGTTCTATTGGTTTTTATTGGTTCTATTGGCTTTTAAGTTCTATACCATTTATTTTGGCTGTAATCTTTATTTCCTTCTTTCTGCTGGCTTTAGACTCTATACGCTGTCCTGCCACTGGCCCCTTTAGGTGCAAGGTTAGGTTGTTTATTTAGGATATTTCTTGCTTCATGATGTAAGCCTGTATTGCTGTATACTTTCTTTTTAAGACTACTTTTGCTGAATCTCAAAGACTTTGGACCATCGTGTTTTTATTTTCTTTTGTTTCTATGTGTTTTTAATTCATTCTTGGATTTCTTGGTTGACTCATTCATTGTTTAGTGGCATGTTATTTAGCCCCCCATGTATTTGTGGACTTTCCAAACTTTTTCTCGTGATTGACTTCTGGTTTCATAGCATTGTGGTCAGAAAAGGTGCATAGTGTGATTTCAATCTTTTTGTATTTGTTGAGGCCTGTTTTGTGACCTAAGGTATGATTTATTCTTGACAATAATCCATGTACACCTGAAAAGATTGTATATTCTGCGGTTTTAGGATGCAATGTTCTGAATATATCTGTTAAGTCCATCCGGTCTAGTGTGTCATTCAAAGCCATTATTTTCCTTGTTAATCTTCTGTCTAGATCATCTGTACATTGAAGTAAGTGGGGTATTAAAGTCCCCTAGTATTACTGTGTTTTTATCAATGAGTTCCTTTATGTTTGTTATTAGTTATTTTATATATTTGGACGTTACCATTTTAGGTGCATAAATGCTTACAATTGTTATATCTTCTTCTTAGTTCGTCCTCTTTATGATTATATAATGTCCTTCTTTGTCTCTTTTCAATCTTTCTTTTTTTAATCTTTTTTTAATGTTTTATTTATTTCTGAGAGAGAGAGGGAGAGAGACAGTGTGAGCAGGGGAGAGTCAGAGAGAGAGGGAGATACAGAATCTGAAGCAGGCTCTGAGCTAGCTGTCAGCACAGAGCCTGATGCAGGGTTTGAACCCACGAACCGTGAGATCATGATCTGAGCTGAAGTCGGATGCTTAACTGACTGAGCCACCAGGCGCCCCTCAGTCTTTCTTTTAAAGTCTAATTTGTTCAAAATGAGTACTGCTACTCTGGCTATCTTTTTACATCTGTTTTCATGATAAATATTTCCGCCCCCCTCACTTACAAACCGCAAGTGTTATTAGGTGTAAAATACATTTTTTTTGTAGGAAGCAAATAGATGGGTCTTGTTTTTTTAGTCCTTTCTGACACCATATGTCTTTGTATTGGAGCATTTAGTCCATTTATATTCAGACTAATTACTGATATATATATATATATATATATGTATATATATTGCCATTTTATCACCTGTTTTGTTATTGTTTCAGAAGAATTTCTTTAATCCCTTCTTGTATTTGTCATTTTGGTCTTTCGTTTACACTCAAAGAATCTCTTTTAATATTTCTTGCAAAGTTGGTTTAGTGTCCACAAATTCCTTTAGTGTGTGCGTGTGTGTGTTGTTTAGTTTTGTCTGGGAAATTATTTATCTCTCCTATTCTTTTTTTTTAAAGTTTATTTATTTTTGAGAGACAGAGTGCAAGCAGGGGAGGGGTAGAAAGAGAGGAAGAATCTGTAGCAGGCATCCAGGCTCTGAGGTGTTAGCACAGAGCCTGACATGGGACTCGAACTTACAGAGTGCAAGACTATGACTGAAGTCGGACTGAGCCATCCAGGCGCCCCTCTCTCCTTCTATTCTGAATGACAGACTTGCTGGGTATTCTTGGCTGCAGATTTTCTCATTCAGCACATTGAATATATCATGGACTCCCTCCTGCCTTGCCAAGTTTCTGTTGAGAAATCTCTAGCTAGCCTTATGGATCTTCCCTTGTAAGTTAAGGATTTCCTGTGTATTTCTGCGTTTTTAAAGTTTATTTATTTATTTAGAGAGAAAACGAGAAAGCATGAGTGAGGGAGGGGCATAGAGAGAGGGCGAGAGAATTCCAAGCAGGCTCTGTGCTGCAAGTGCAGAGCTGGATGTGAGGCTCATTTTCACAAATCGTAAGATCATCACCTGAACTGAAGACAAGAGTCAGACACTTAACTGAGACACCCAGGTGACCCTGTCTTTCTGCTTTTAAGATTTCCTAATCATTTTATTTCAGAAAATTAATTACAATATGTCTTTTTGTTGGTCTGCTCTTGTTGATTTTGATGAGAGTTCTCTGTCCCTTCTCAATCTGGATGTTTTTTTCCTTCTGCAGATTAAGGAAGTTTTCAGCTATGTTTCCTTCAAATCAATTTTCTATCCCTTTCTTCTCTCTTCCTCTTCTGTGACTCCTATAATACAAATGCTATTATGTATGATGGAGTCAGTGAATTCTCCGAGTCTTTTCTCTGTTCCATAATTCTTCTTTCTCTCTTTTGTTAAGCTTTATTATTAACATTATTCTATCTTCCATATCACTAATTTGTTCCTCTGCTCTTCCAGCTTACTGTTCATTCCATCAAGCCTGTTTCCAATCTCATTTATTGTATTCCTCATTTCTGACTGATTCTTTTTCTACTATTTTTTTCCTCTGTGTTAATGATTTTCTTAACATCTTCCATTCATTTCTCAAGCCCAGTCAGTATCCTTGTGATTATTGCCCCATCAGGCATATTACTTATATCTATTTTGCTTAGCATCTGGCTGTGGCTTTATTGTGTTGTTTCATTTGGGATGAATTCCTCCATCTTGGCATTTTGTCTAAGTCTATTCTTTCTTCTCTGTGTTAGAAAAGCCCGTTAAATTTACTACTCCTAAAAGTAATAGTTTTATGAAGAAGAGGTCATGTGGTTTCCAGGTCCTTTTGCTTCACAGAGGGTCTTTGTTATGTTCAGTGTGTGCTCTGCTATTGTGTTTTGGGTGCTTCATCTTTCAGACCAGTCACCTGCAGAAGATCTCCTTGTTTGCATGATTTAAACCTCACAGAACTCACAAAAATCAGCCCCTTTCATTTCCCCAGCCAATGGCTTTGGAGAAATGTTCTTGTGCATTACCCTGTGTTCTTTACTCTCTCGGCCTTCTCCATGATTATGGATCCCTCTGCTCTATAGCACCCATGATCCATTTTTCCCCTAAAACATTTCTTATATTCTTTGATGTGACCTCTTCTACCCCTTTCGTTGTGAAGTTTGTCTTGTCAGTCTTCAGGTTGATTTTGGGGATATTTGGGATGATTTGATACCTATGTAGTTGTGTTCCTGGGATGAGAGGAGCCTACAATCCTCCTACTCAGCCACCATCTTCCCTGAAGCTTTGTTTTCCTTATGTATATTTTAATGTGTAGAAAATTTAGTTTTGGGGAAAATATATATTTTCTCTTAACTTTCTAATTCTTTTTTGGCCTAGGTAACATCATTTAGACGATTGAAAACTTGCATTTTCTCATTTCTAGGAAGTATTAATATAGAGCTACCAGTAGTAGTTTCTTAAGACCTAAATTGCTGCCAAATCAACTGGTGAATGAATGAATTAGAGTAAAACAGTGTTTCTTTCTCTTCCTTTATATAAATCATTTAAAAAAATCTGAAAGTCTACTTGTATAAAAAGCGTAACAAATCTAATAGTGTTTAAAACTCTTAAGTTTTTGGTAGAAAAGAAAACATTTGTGGAAAACAATAGATGGCAGAGTGGAGCAGATAGAATTGGAGGTAAGGGAAGACTCAATCATTTTGGATATGGAATGCCTAAGTTTTGAAATGTAGAAGGTTTTAAGCTCTTAAAAATTATATAGTCTAGGCCTTTCATTGTACAGATCAGAACACTGAGGCATACCTTAATTTTTTTTTGTTCACAATGAGATCAGAGAATGACTGAGTTTATATACATATTTGCAATTAGATAAAAACACAATTCTTATCAGAGTCAGATGTCAGATTTTTGAGAAAACAGAGCTAGGCTGTGTGTGTGTGTGTGTGTGTGTGTGTGTGTGTGTGTGTGTGTTTGTGTATGAAGAAAGATACGGTTTCCTACTTTGATTTTAACTCAGAATTACCAACTCTGTCCTAGCACCCAGATCATCCCTAGACATAGATGGTGTGGTGTTAAGAGAATGGTCCTACCAATATCTCCATGTCCTAATTCTTGGAACACCTGAAAAGTTACATTACATGGCAAAAAGGACTTTGTGGATACACTTAATGTGACAAGCCTTAAAATAGGGAGATTATTCTGGATCATCTGCACGGACCTAATCCAATTATGTAAACCCTTAAAAACAGAGAATTTTCTTGGGCTGAAGGTGGAAGGTGTCAGAGGAGATGTTAAAGAATGGGATATTAAAGAAATACAGTGTGAGAAAGATTCAACCCTCTGTTGTTGGAAGGCAGCCAAATGAAAAGCATGAGAAGAATTATGGGCAACCCTGAGGAACAGAAAATAGCCCCTGGCTAACAACAAACAAGGAACAGGAACTTTAATCTTACAGCCACAAGGAACTGATTTTGGCCAACAATCGAGTGAGCTTAGAAGATAAATTTTCCTCTGAATCTTCAGAGAAGAACTCAGCCTGGCAGATAACTTTGTATCAGCCTAATGAGAACCTAAGCAGAGACCTTACTTGTACCTACCTGACTTTTTATTTAAAATTATTACTTAAAGTTGTGAATTAGTTTGTTTTGTCTTAAGCAGCTGAATTTGAGGCAATTTGTCATAATAGCAATAGGAAAGTAATACAGATGGAGTAGCACACTTTTTATAGAGTGCGCTTTATCCCACTGGTTTGCTTATTCTGTAACCTAGGGTACCCATGAGGACCTTTCAGAATACAGTGTATTGTAAGAGAGCTAAAGCATCTGATTCTTCTTCAAAACAGTCCCTTTCTGTTTTGGTTATTAAGTTCCATTGTTCCTTATGAAACAACTAGGGCCTAGAGGAAGAGTTAACCAGATGCAGTTTCTTATTGGAAACTAGAAGGAAATATCTGATGCAAATAGCTTTTATATAATTACTTAGTAAAGATTCCTGAGTAATGTGCATCAGCATAAGGGAACTGAACTGTTTAACTGAGGGAAAGAGAGGGGTGAAACAAAAATAGATGCATGAAAAATTGCCTTCTATTGCTGAAAAGGCTTTTGCAAACTTCATTTTCCCTGCTCCTGTAATTTCTCATTTTAATGTAAACACCACTTTTCCCCATGTCATCAAATATTATACAATAGAAAATAAAGAATGTGATAACCCTTCCATGTCACTTCATAACAGCTGATCAATTTCCCCAACCCCCCTGGATGGGATATCTAGCAGGGTGGAATGGAAGTAACAGATGGCTAAGACATGTCTTCTGGCTCAAAGCCTGAGTTCATTCATCATTTCCTTCTGACCAGGACCATTTTAAGTGTGTCTGAAAGACACGGGGCGCCTGGGTGGCTCAGTTGGTTAAGCGTCCGACTTCAGCTCAAGTCATGCATGATCTCACGGTTTGTGGGTTAGAGGCCCGTGTGCTGACAGCTAGCTCAGAGACGAGCCTTTTTCAGATTCTGTGTCTCCCTCTCTCTCTGACCCTTCCCTGCTCATGCTGTCTCTCTCAGAAATAAATAAATAAAACATTAAAAAAAATAAATGTATCTGAAAGGCAGAAACAAACTGATGGAATAAAATGAAATAGGCAAGAAGGATGAAGTGTGTAACCCAAGGGATGAATTTTTCTCTCCCATCTCAGAGGCAGAGAGGTTCATTTGAATTTACCCCGTTTTAAATATAAAGAAAATGACTTTTCAGAAGAGCTGATATTTGAAAATTGATCATTCTCAGAGGTAGAGACTTTGAGAGATGGTCTGTGTGATTTATTTGAAAGCCAACTAAAGGCTTTCCATAATCTGAGTTTCTAGTGGAAGGAGTACAACACAAAAATAGAGAATGTATGGGGTGAGAGATAGAATGTGGCAACAGTAGAGAAAATGACAAAGGAAATAAATTAGAAAGAAAATCACTTTTTGATTCACAAAGTATTTTCATAGTCCATTCTTACTAAGAAGTCAAGATAGGTGATGACATTATTTCCATTTTTTTGGACCCAGGACAGAAAGTGTCCTACATCCCTGAGGTTCTGAGTATCAACATAGTGCTAAATATTTACTCTTGGCCTGATGAGCCTTGAAAAGAATATATTTGGGAAAGTAATCAGAAAACTGTATTAATGTTGGTCAAATGTTTATAGAAAAACTTGGCATCTCCAGTGGCACCAAGAGCTTCAGCATAAAAAGTACCTTTAGAGATAAATAATATTTTTGAGATTCAAAAGTGTCTTTCTTGCTCACCCAATTTACATCTCAGTAGCATTAAGATAACAATAGGATTTTTGTCATATGGATTTTGTGAACATTAAATGAGAAGAATCTGGAAAATAAGTTGTTACTAAATGTTACATAATATTAATAATTTTTCTATTATCATACTTCTACAAAGAAAATAAAAAAAATTAAAGAGGATGTTGCTATAAACAATTCATAAAGTTATCCTAAATTTAGTAGTTCTGCATAACTTAAGATGGAATATGGATTCTAGAGACAAACTACCTGGGTTCAAATCCTGATTTTACCACTTTCTTTGCTGGGTAAGCTTGGGGAAATTATTTAATCTTGCTAATGCTTGGATTCCTTTTCTTGCAAATGGGAAATAACTAATTATAATAAGGCCTTATGAAGTAATGTATTTAAAAATGATCTGAATATTTCTTAGAACATCATAACTTCTCAAGACTGTTTATATTTTGCCCCTAGAAGATGCTATATCAGCTAGGGTAGGATAGACTATGCAGTGGTAATAAATTCTGAAATGTTGGTGGCTTAAGCTAATAAGATTTAATATGAGTCAGGCAACCCTTCTGAAACTTTGCCTAAGCCCTCTAAAACATGTAGCCCCCAATGTTATAGCTGCATGGAAAAAAGGAGTTAGAGCTAATTTGAGATATCTTCAATAATCAAGAAAACATACCATTTATGAAAAAATCATATGGTTCCAACCTAACCTAAAAGAGGTTGGAGGGGCACCTGGGTGGTTTAGTTGGTTAATTGTCTAACTTTGGCCCAGGTCATGATCATGATCTCAAGATTGCTTTGGCTATTCAGGGTCTTTTGTGGGTCCATATACATGTTAGTACTTTTTTTGTATGTATGTGGAAATTGTTGGTATTTTGAAAGGGATTTACATTAAATCTGTATATTTTTTGGTGTAGTATGAGCATTTTAATAATATTGGCTCTTCCAGTCCATGAGCATGGAATATCTTTCCATTTGTTCATGTCATCTTCAATTTCTTTAACCAGTTTGTATAGTTTTTAGAATACAGGTCTTTCACTCCATTGGTTAAGTTTATACCTATCTATTCCATTCTTTTTGATGCAATTATGTATGGGATTGTTTTCTTAATTTTTATTTCTGCTACTTCATTATTACTGTATGGAAATGCAACAGAATTCTGTATATTAATTTTGTATCCTGTGACTTTACTGAATTAGTTTGTCAGTAATAGTTTTTTGGTGGAACCTTTTGGATTTTCTATATACAGTATCACATCATCTGCAAATATGTGTTTGATTTCTTTCTTGCTGATTTGGATGGCTGTTACTTCTTTTTGCTGTCTGATTTCTCTGGCTAGGACTTCTAGTACTATGTTGAATAAAAGTGGTGAGAGTGGACATCCTTGCCTTGTTCCTGATCTTAGAGGTAAAGGTCTCAGTTTTTCATTATTGAGTATGATACTAACTGTGGGTCTTTTCAGGCCTTTATTTGTTGTGGTATATTCTTCCTCAACTTATTTTTTGAATGTTTATTTATTTTTCAGAGAGGGAAAGAGAGAGCACAAAGGAGGACAGAGAGAGAGAGAGAGAAACAGAGGATCTTGAAGCAGGCTCTGTGCTGACAGCACAGCCTTTGTGTGGGGCTTGAACTCAAGAACCCTGAAATCATGACCTGAGTCAAAGTTGGAGGCTTAACCAACTGAGCAACCCAGGCAACGCTTCCTAAACCTATTTTGTTGAGAGGTTTATTTTTTCAATCATGAATGGATGTTATAATCGACCAAACACTTTTTCTGCATCTATTGAGATCTCCACATGGTTTTTATCCTTTTGTTACTGTATTTGATTGGTTTGCAAATAATTGAACGACACTTTTATTCTTGCAGTAAATCCTACTTGATTGTGGTGAATGATTTTTTAAAAAAATATTGTTAAATTCAGTTTTCTAATATTGTTTTGGATTTTGGCATCTATGTTCATCAGAGATATTGACCTGTACTCTTTTTTTGTGGTATGTTTATCTGGTTTTGATATCAGAGTAATGCTGGCCTCATAGAATGAACTTTGTAGCTTTCTTTCCTCTTGTTTTTTTTTTTAATAAATAGTTTATTGTCAAGTTGGTTTCCATGTAACATCCAGTGCTCATCCCCACAAGTGCCCTGCTACATGCCCATCACCCCACTCCCACCCCACACCCATCAGTCTTCAGTTTGTTCTCAGCATTCAAGAGTNTCCTCCTATACGTGCAAACATATGGTATTTGTCCTTCTCTGCCTGACTTATTTCGCTCAGCATAACACCCTCAAGGTCCATCCATGTTGCTACACATGGCCACCGCAGCAATTTCTTACTTGACACATCCCCAAAGGCAAGGGAATCAAGAGCAAAAAAAACTATTGGGACGTCATCAAGATTAAAAGCTTCTGCAAGGCAAAGGAAACAATCCATAAAATTAATAGGCAACCGACGAAACAGGAAAAGATAGTTGCAAATGACATAGCAGATAAAGGGTTAATATCCAAAATCTATAAGGAAGTCACCAAACTCCACACCTGAAAAACAAACAATCCAGGGAAGAAATGGGCAGAAGATATGAACAGACAGTTCTCTAAAGAGGACATCCACATGGCCAACAGACACATGAAACGATGCTCAGCATCCCTCCTCATCAGGGAAATACAAATCAAAGCCCCACTGAGATACCACTTCATGACAGTCAGAGTGGCTAAAATGAGCAAATCAGAAGACTCCTCTTGGTTTTTTTTTTTTTTTAATTTTATTTGTTTGTTTGGAATAGAGTAAGAATAATAAGAACTAACTTTTTTTTTTCTTAATGTTTCATAGGATTGGCCTGTGACACTATCTGCTGTTGGATTTTGTTGGGAGCTTTTTTTATTACTGATTCAATTTCGTTGCTGGTAATAAATCTATTCAAATTTTCTGTTTCTTCCTACTTCGGTTTTGGTAAGTTATAAGTTTCTAGGAATTTGTGCATTTCTTGTAGGTTGTCCAATTTGTTGGCATATAATTTTTTATAATATTCTTTACAATTGTTTTTATTTCTTGTGGTCGTGGTGTTTGTTTCTTCTCTCTTATTTGTGATTTTGTTTATTTGACTACTCTTTCTTTTTGATGAGTCTGGTTAGAGGATTATAAATTTTGTTGATTTTTTTCAAAGAATCACCTTCTGGTTTCATCAATCTGTTTTTGGTTTGTTTTTGTTTTTAGTTTCTATAACATTTATTTCTGCTCTAATCTTTATTATTTCCTTTCTTCTGGTGATTTCAGATTCTGTTTTTTCATATTTTTTAGCTCCTTTATGTTTAAAGTTAGGTTGTTTGAGATTTTTCTTGCTTGTTGTCATAGGTCTGTGTTGCTATAAACTTCTCTCTTAAATTTTAAAATTCTCTCTTTATCATTACCTTTTGCCATTTTAATTACTATATGCCTTAGTGTGTACTTCCTTGGATTGATTTTGTTGGGAACCTCTGTGCCTCCTGCATCTGGATCTGTTTCCTTCACTGGATTAAGGAAGTTTTGAGCTATTATTTCTTCAAATAAGTTTTCTAGCCCCTATTCTTTTCTTCTTCTGGGATCCATATAATATGAATGTTATTATGCTTGATGGAGTCACTGTGTTCCTAAAGCTATTCTCCTTTCACACAATTCTTTTTTCTCTCATTGGCTCAGCATGATTAATTTCCATTACTTTGTCTTTCAGGTCATTAATTCATTCTTCTGCATCTGGTAGCCTGCTATTTATTTTGTCATATGTATTTTTAATTTATTTTATTCTGTGCTTCATCTCTGTTTTTTTTTTTTCCTGCAGAACAGGGTGTTCTTCATATTTTCATTTATTTTTTAATTTTTATTTATTTTTAAATTATTTTTAAATAGTTTATTGTCAAGCTGGTTTCCATATAACACCCAGTGCTCGTCTCCACAAGTGCCCTCCTCCATGCCCATCACCCCACTTCCCCTCCCCCCACCCCATATGTCCTCAGTTTGTTCTCAGCATTCCAGAGTCTTTCATGGTTTGCCTCCCTCCCTCTCCCCCACAATTTTCCCCCTTTTTCTCCCCCATGATCCTTCTTTAAGTTCCGTCTAATCCTCCTGATTTTTTAAGATCTTCTGTTTGTTTGTTTTTTTTTTTACAAATAGTTTATTGTCAAATTAGTTTCTACATAACACTCAGTGCTCATCCCCAAAGTGCCCTCCTTCATGCC